>NW_027203398.1:0-80671 GCF_024711535.1 Dipodomys merriami | reverse complement strand
ATAAGTTTAGGCTTAGGTTTAGGATTAGGCTGAGGGTGACTGTGAGCGTGAGGGTTAGGGTGAGGGTGAGGGTTAGGGTTAGGGTGAGGGTTAGGGTGAGGCTGAGGTTTAGGGTTAGGGTTAGGTTTAGGGTGGGTGTGAGGTTTAGGGTTAGGGAAAGGGTTAGGGTGAGGTTTAGGGTTAGGGTTAGTGTTAGGGTTAGGGTTATGGTGAAGTTTAGGTTGAGGTTTAGGGTTAGGGTTAGGGTTAGGATTAGGGTTACAGTGAGGGTGAGTGTGTGGATTAGGGTTAGGGTTAGTCTTAGGATTAGGATTAGGCTTAGGGAAATAGTGGGGATGAGGATTAGCTTTTGAGTGATGGTTAGGGTATGGTTAGGTTGAGGGTTAGGATGAGGGTTAGGGTTAGGATTAGTGTTAGTGTGAGGGCTAGGATGAGGGTGATGTTTTGGGTTAGGGTTAGGCTTAGGCTTAGGTTTAGGCTGATGCTGAAGGGGAGGGTGAGTGTTAGGTTTAGGGTGATGGTTAGGTTTACACTTTGGGTGAGGGTTAGAATGAGGATTAGGGTTAGGGCGAGGGTTAGGGTGATGGGGACAGTAAGGGTAAAGGTGAGGGTTAGGCTGAAGGTGAGTGTTATGGTAATGGTGAAGTTTAGGGTTAGATTGAGTGTTAGAGTTATGGTTAGGGTGAGGGTGAGGGTTAGATTGAGGATTAGTGTTAGGGTTAGTGTGAGGTTTATGGTGAGGATGAAGGTTAGGGTTAGGGTGAGAGCTAGGGTGAGAGTGAGGTTTAGGCTTAGGGTTAGGGTGAGGTTTATGTTTAGTTTGATGTTTAGGGTCAGTGTGAGGGTTAGTTTTAGGGTTAGGGTTAGTGTTAGGTTGAGGGTTAGTGGTAGGGTGAGGGTTAAGGTTAGGGTGGGGGTTATGGTTAGGGTGAGGGAGAGGGTTAGGGTTATTGTTAGGATAAGGGTTAGGATTATGTTTTCGGTGACTGTGAGGGTGAGGGTTAGAGTTAGAGTTAGGGTGAGGTTTAGGTTTAAGGTTAGGGTTAGAGTTAGAGCTAGGGTGAGGCTAAAGTTTAGGGTTAGAATTAGGGTTATTGTTAGGTTTATGGTTAAGGTGAGGTTTAGGGTTAGGGTTATTTTTAGGCTTAGGCTTAGGCTGAGCATGAGGGTGAGGGTCGGGTTAGGGTGAGGGTTAGGGTTAGGGTAATGGTTAGAGTTAGGGCGAGGTTGATGGTTAGGGTTAGGGTTAAGGTGAGTTTTACGTTTAGGGTGATGGTTAGGGTTAGTGTTAGGGTTAAGGTTAGTTTTAGGGTGAACGTAAGTGTTAGGGTGAGGTTTAGGTTTAGGTGAGGTTTAGGGTTAGAGTTAGGGTTACGGTGAGGGTGAGGGTTAGGGTTAGTGTTAGGGTTAGGGTTAGCGTGAGGTTTAGGGTGGGGGTGAGTTTTAGGGTTAGGGTTAGGATTAGGATTAGGGTTAAGGTGAGGGTGAGTGTGAGGGTTAGGTTTAGAGTGAGGGTTAGGGTGAGGGTTATTTTTAGGGTTTATGTTAGGGTTAGGGTTGGTGTTAGGGAGAGGCTTAGTGTTAGGCGGAGGGTGAGGGTGAGGGTTAGGGTTAGGTTGCGGGTGAGGTTTAGGTTTAGTGTTAGTGTTAGGGTGAGGGTTAGTGTGAAGGTTAGGGTTAGGGTGAGTGTTACTTTTAGGGTTAGGGTGAGGGTGAGTGTGAGGGTAAGTGTTAGGGTTATTGTTAGGATTAGGGTTAGGTTTAAAGTTACTGTGAGGGTGAGGGTGAGGTTTAGGGTTAGGGTGAAGTTTAGTGTTTGAGTTAGGGTTATTGTTAAGGTTAGGGTTAGGTTGAGGGTTAGGGTGAGGGTTAGCGTTAGGCTTCGGCTTAGGCTTAGGCTGACCATTAGGGTGAGGGTTAGGGTGAGGGTTAGTGTGAGGGTTAAGGTTATGGTTAGGGTGAGGGTTAGGATGAGGTTTAGGGTTAGGGTTAGGCGTAGGGTTAGGGTTAGGTTTAGGGTTAGGGTTAGGGTTAGGTTTAGGGTTAGGGTTAGTGTTATGGTGAGGGTTAGGGTTAGGGTTTGGGTTAGGGTGAGGGTGAGAGTGAGAATTAGTGTTAGGGTTAGGGTTAGGGTAAGGTTTGGGGTTATGGTTAGGGTTAGGCTTAAGGTTAGGGTTCCAGTGAGGGTTAGGGTTAGGGTTAATGTTAGGGTTATTGTTAATGTTATGGTTAGTGTTAAGTTTGCATTGAGGGTCAGGCTGAGGGTGAGGTTTATGGTTAGGTTTATGGTTAGGGTTAGGGTTAGGCGTAGGTTTAAGGTGAGGGTTCGGGTTAGGATTAGAGTTATGGTGAGGGTGAGGGTGAGGGTTAGGGTTAGGGTGAGGGTTGGGGTTAGGGTTAGAGTGAGGGTTAGGTTGAGGGTTAGGATTAGGCTTAGGGTTAGGGTATGGGCTAGGGTGAGGGTGAGGGTTAGGGTGAGGGTTAGGGTGAGGGATAAATTTAGGGTTAGTGTAAGGGTGAGTGTTGGGGTTAGAGATAGTCTTAGTGTTAGGCGAAGGGTGAGGGTGAGGGTTAGGTTTAGTGTGCGGGTGATTTTTAGGCTCAGTGTTAGCATTAGGGTGTGCGTTATTGTGAGGGTTAGGGATAGGGTGTGTGTTACTGTTAGGGTTAGGGTGAGGGTGAGTGTGAGGGTAAGGGTTAGTCTTAGGCTTAGGCTTAGGTTTAGGCCGAGCCTAAGGGTGAGGGTGAGGGTTAGGGTTAGGGTGAGGGTTAGGGTTAGGGTGAGGGTTATGTACAGGGTGAGGGTTAGGTTTAAGGTTATTGTTAGGATTAGGGTTAGGTTTAAATTTACTGTGAGGGTAAGGGTTAGGGTTAGTTTTAGTATGAGGTTTAAGTTTAGGGATAGGGTTAGAGTTAGGGTTAGGGTAAGGTTGAGGTTTAGGGTTAGTCTTAGGCTTAGGCTTAGGCGGAGCTTGAAGGTGAGGTTTAGGGTTAGGGTTAGTGTTAGGGTTAGGGTGAGGGTTAGGATGAGGTTTAGGGTTAGGGTTAGGTTTAGGTTTAAGGTTATGATTAGGTTTAGGGTTAGGGTTAGGGTGAGGTTTAGGGTTAGTGTTAGGGTTAGGGTAAGGTTTAGAGTTAAAGGAAGGGTCAGGGTTACATTGAGTGTTAGAGTTAGGGTTAGGTTTAGGTTTAGGGTTAGGGTTATTGTTATTGTTATGTTTAGGGTTAAGTTTGCAGTGAGGGTGAGGCTGAGGTTGAGGTTCATGGTTAGGTTTAGGGTTAGGGTTAATATTAGGGTTAGGGTGAGGGTTAGGGTTAGGGTTAGAGTTAGAGTTAGGGTGAGGGTGAGGGTGAGGTTTAGGGTTAGAGTTAGGGTTAGTGTTAGGTTTATGGTTAGGGTGAAGGTTAGGGTTAAGGTTATGGTTAGGCTTAGGCTTAGGCTTAGACCGAGGATGAGGGTGAGGGTTAGGGTTAGGTTTAGGGTGAGGTGTAGGATGAGATTTAGGGTTAAGGTTGAGGTTAGGGTTTGGTTTAGGGTTAGGATTAGGGTTAGGGTTAGGTTTAGGGTTAAGGTTAGGGTTAGGGTGAGGGTTAGGATTAGTGATTGGGTTAGGGTGAGGGTGAGGGTAAGGATTAGGTTTAGGGTTAGGGTTAGTTTTAGGATTAGAATTAGGGTTAAGGTGAGGTTGAGTTTGAGGATTAGGGTTAGGGTTAGGCTTAGGATTAGATTTAGAGTGAGGGTGAGGGTTAGGGTTAGGGTGTGTGTTTGGGTTAGGTTTAGAGTGAGGGTTATTGTGAGGGTTAGGTTTTGGCTTAAAAGGTTATGGACTAGGGTGAGGGTGAGGGTTAGTGTGTTATGATTAGGGAGATGGTTAGGATGAGGTTTAGGTTTAGGATTAGGGTTAGGGTGAGGGCTAGAGTGAGGGTGAGTGTTAGGGTTAGCATTAGGGTGAGTTTAGGGTTAGGGTTACATTGAGGGTGAGGGTTAGGGTTAGGGTTAGGGTGGGGGTTAGGATGCGGATGAGGGTTAGGGTGAGGGTTAGGGTGAGGGGGACAGTAATGATAAAGGTGAGGGTTAGGCTGAGGGTGAGTGTTATGGTAATGGTGAAGGTTAATGTTAGGGTGAGGGTTAGGGTGCGGTTTAGGTTTAGGGTTAGGGTGATGGTGAGGGTTAGATTGAGGATTAGTGTTCGGTTTAGTGTGAGATTTAGGGTGAGGATGAGGATTAGGGTTAGGGTGATGGCTAGGGTGAGGGTGAGGTTCAGGGTTAGGTTTAGGGTGAGGTTTAGGGTTAGTTTGATGTTTAGGGTCAGTGTGAGGATTAGTTTTATGGTTAGGGTTAGTGTTAGGTTGAGGGTTAGTGGTAGGGTGAGGGTTATGGATAGGGTGAGGGTTAGGTTAAGGGTTACGGTTATTGTTAGGATTAGAATTAGTGTTACATTTTCGGTGAGTGTGAGGGTGAGGGTTAGGGTTAGGGTTAGGGTGAGGTTTAGGTTTAGGTTTAGGCTTAGAGTTAGAGTTAGGGTGAGGGTGAGGTTTAGGGTTAGAGTTAGGGTTAGTGTTAGGTTTATGGTTACCATGAAGGTTAGGATTAGGGTTATGGTTAGGCTTAGGCTTAGGCTACGGTCGAGCATGAGGGTGAGGGTTAGGGTTAGGGTTAGTGTGAGGGTTAGGGTTATTGTTAGGGTGAGGGGTAGGATGAGATTTAGTGTTAAGGTTACGGTTAGGGTTAGGTTTAGGGTTAGGATTAGGGTTAGGGTTTGGTTTAGGGTTAAGGTTAGAGTTAGTGTGAGGGTTAGGGTTACAGTTGGGGTTAGGGATAGGCTTAGTGTTAGGCGGAGGGTGAGGGTCAGGGTGAGGTTTAGGGTTAGGGTGACGATGAGGTTTAGGTTTAGAGTTATCATTAGGGTGAGGGTTAGTTTTAGGGTTAGGGTTAGTGTCACAGTTAGGGTTATGGTGAGGGTGAATGTGAGGGTTAGGATTAGACTTAGGGTGAGGGTGAGGGTTAGCATGAGTGTTAGACTTAGGCTTAGGCTTAGAATATGGGCTAGGGTGAGGATGAGGCTTAGTGTTAGGTTTAGGGTGAGGATTAGGGTGAGTGTGAGGGTTATGTTTAGTCTTAGGTTTAGGCTTAGGGTTAGGCCAAGCATGAGTGTGAGGGAGAGGGTTAGGGTTCGGATGAGAGTTAGTGTTTTAGGGTTAGGGTGAGTTTTAGGATGAGGTTTAGGTTTAGGATTAGGGTTAGGGTGAGGGCTAGAGTGAGGGTGAGGGTTAGGGTTAATGTTAGGGTGAGGTTTAGGGTTAGGGTTAGGGTTACGTTGAGGGTGAGGGTTAGGGTTAGGGTGAGGGTTAGTGTTATGGTTAGGGTTAGGGTTATTGTTAGTTTTATGGTTAGTGTTACGTTTACAATGAGGGTGTGGATGAGGGTGAGGTTAGGATTAGGGTTATAGTGAGGTTTAGGGTAGGGTTAGGGTTAGGGTTAGAGTGAGGTTTTGGATTACGGTTAGGGTCACAGTGAGGCTGAGGGTTAGCCTGAGGTTTAAGGGTAGGGTGAGGGATAGAGTGAGGGTTAGGATGAGGGTTATGGTTACAGTGAGGTTGAGGGTTAGCATTAGTGTGAGGGTTAGGGTTAGGATTAGAATTAGGCTGAGGGTGAGGGTTAGATTTAGGTTTAGGTTCAGGGTTAGGGTTAGCGTTAGGATTAGGGTTAGGAGGAGGGTGAGTGTCAGGGTTAGGGTTAGGCTTAGGCTTAGGCTTAGGGTTAGGCTGAGGGTGAGGGTGGGGGTGAAGATTAGGTTTAGGGTGATGGTTAGGGTTAAGGTTAGGCTGAGATTTAAGATGAGATTTAGGGTTAGGGTGAGGATGATGGTAATGGTTAAGGTGAGGTTTAGGCTGAGGTTGAGGGTTAAGAAAAGGTTGAGTGTTAGGGATAGGTTTAGGGTTAGGGTAAGGGTTAGGGTTTCGGTTTGTGTGAGGTTAAGGGTGAGGGTTAGGTTGACGTTTAGTGTTATGGTTAGGGTTAGGGTGAGGGTTATTGTGAGGGTTAGGTTAAGGGGTATGGTAAGTGTAAGGGTTAGGGTGAGGGGTAGGGTTAGGGTTAGGTTTAGGGTTAGGGTGAGGGTTTGGATTAGGGTTAGGGTCACAGTGAGGGTGAGGGTTAGGCTGAGGTTTAGGGCTAGGGTGAGGGATAGTGTGAGGGTTAGGATGAGGGTTATGGTTAAGGTGAGGGTGAGGGTTAGGATTAGCGTGAGGGTTAGGTTTAGGATTAGGGTTAGGGTGAGGGTGAGGGTTAGGTTTAGTTTTTTGTTTAGGGTTAGGGTTAGCGTTACGATTAGGGTTAGGATGAGGGTGAGTGTGAGGGTTAGTGTTAGGGTTAGGTTTAGGATTAGGGTTAGGCTGAGGGTGAGGGTGGGGGTGAGGATTAGGTTTAGGGTGATGGTTAGTGTTATGATTAGGGTGAGGTTTAGGATGAGATTTAGGGTTAGGGTGAGTATGATGGTAATGGTTAAGGTGAGGTTTAGGCTGAGGGTGAGGGTTAAGATAAGGTTGAGTGTTAGGGTTAGGTTTAGGGTTAGGGTAAGGGTTAGGGTTTCGGTTTGGGTGAGGTTGAGGGTGAGGGTTAGGTTGACGTTTAGGGTTAGGGTTAGGGTTAGGGTGAGGGTTATTGTGAGGGTTAGGTTTAGGGGTAGGGTTGTGGTTAGAGTGACGGTTAGTGTGAGGGTGAGGATTAGGGTTAGGTTTAGGGTTAGGGTGAGATTAAGGGTTACTGTTAGTTTTAGGGTTAGGGTTAGCGTTATGCTTAATGATAGGTTGAGGGTGAGGGTTATGGTGAGGGTTGGTAATAGCATTAGGCTAGGGGTAAGGGTTCAGGTTAGGGCTAGGTTGAGGGTTAGGGTGAGGTTTAGGATGAGAGTGAGGGTTAGAGTAATCTTGAGTGTTAAGGTGATGGTTAGAGTGAGGGTGAGTTTTAGGGTTAGGGTTAGGGTGAAGTTGAGGGTTAGGGTTTGGGTGAGGGTGAGGGTTAGTGTTATGTTTAGGGTTAACCTTAGTGTGAGAGTGAGGGTTATGATTAGGGTTAGGGTTAGGGTTAGGGTTATTGTTAGGGTTAGGTTTAGGGTTAGGATGAGGGTGAGGGTGAGGGTGAGGGTGAAGTTTAGGGTTAGGGTAAGGATGAGTGCTAGGTTGAGCGTTAGTGTTAGAGTTAGGGTTAGGGTGAGGGTGAGGTTTCGGGTTCCAGTTAGGGTCAGAGTTAGGTTTATGGTTAGGGTGAGGGTTAGGGTTATGGCTATGGTTAGGCTTAGGCTTAGGCTGAGCATGAGGGTGAGTGTTAGGGTTAGGGTTATGGTGAGGGTTAGGGTTAGGGTTAGGGTGAGGGGTAGGATGAGATTTAGGGTTAGGGTTACAGTTAGGTTTAGTTTTAGGGTTACGATTAGGGTTAGGGTTAGGTTTAGGGATACGGTTAGGGTTAGGGTGAGGGTGAGGGTTAGGGTTTGGGTTAGGGTGAGGGTGAGGGTAAAGATTAGGGTTAGGGTAATGGTTAGGGTTAGTGTTAGGATTACGTTTAGGCTTATGGTGAGGGTTAGGGTTAGGGTCAGGGTTATTGTTAGTGTTATGGTTAGGATTAAGTTTGCGGTGAGGGTGAGGCTGAGGGTGACGGTTTTGGTTAGGGTTGGGGTTAGGGTTAGGGTGAGCATTAGGGTGAGGGTTAGTGTGAAGGTTAGGGTTAGGGTTAGGGTTACGTTTAGAGTTAGGTTGAGGGTGAGTGTGAGGTTTAGGGTTAGTCTTAGGCTTATGCGTAGGCTTAGGCCCAGCTTGAGGGTGAGGTTGAGTGTTCGGGTTAGGGTGAGGTTTAGGGTTAGTTAGGGGTAGTGTGAGGGTTAGGGTTAGGGTTAGTGTTAGGGTTAGCGTTAGGGTGAGGTTTAGTGTGAGTGTGAGTTTTAGGGTTAGGGTTACTGTTAGGCTTAGGTTTAGGCTGAGGGTGAGGGTGAGGGTGAGGCTTAGGGTTAGGGTGAGGGTTGGGGTAAGGTTTAGAGTGAGGGTTAGGGTGAGGGTTAGGATTAGGCTTAGTGTTAGGGTATGGACTTCGGTGAGTGTAAGGGTTAGGGTCAGGGTTAGGGTGAAGGTTAGGTTTAGGGTTAGTGTTAGGGTTAGTGTTTGGATTAGGGATAGGCTTAGTGTTAGGCAGAGGGTGAGGGTGAGGGTTAGGGTTAGGGTGAGGATGAGGTTTAGGGTTAGAGTTAGCATTAGGGTGAGGGTTAGTGTTAGGGTTAGGGTTAGTGTCACATTTAGGGTTAGGGTGAGGGTGAGTGTGAGGGTTAGGGTTAGGATTAGACTTAGGGTGAGGGTGAGGTTTAGGATGAGAGTAAGGGTTAAGGTAATCGTGAGTGTTAGGGTGATGGTTAGAGTGAGTGTGAGTTTTAGGGTTAGGGTTAGGGTGAAGATGAGTTTTAGGGTTTGGGTGAGGGTGAGAATTAGTGTTATGTTTAGGGTTAGCCTTATTCTGAGGGTGAGGGTTATGATTACGGTTTGGCTTAGGTTAGGTTTATTGTTAGGGTAAGGGTTAGGGTGAGGGTGAGGGTGAGGGTGAGGGTAAGGGTTAGGGTTAGGGTGAGGATGAGTGCTAGTTTGAGTGTTAGGGTTATAGTTAGAGATAGGGTGAGGGTGAGGGTTAGGTTTAGGGTGAGGGTTAGGATTAGGCTTAGGTTTAGGGTATGGGCTAGGGTGAGGGTGAGGGTTAGTGTCAGGGTTAGGGTGAGGGTTAGTGTGAGGGTTAGGTTTAGGGTTAATGTTAGGGTTAGGGTTGGGGTTAGGGATAGGCTTAGTGTTAGGCGGAAGGTGAGTGTGAGGATGAGAGTTAGTGTTAGTGTGAGGATGAGGTTTAGGGTTACAGTTAGCATTAGGGTGAGGGTTGGTGTTAGAGTTAGGGTTAGTGTCACAGTTAGGGTGAGGGTGAGGGTGAGTGTGAGGGTTAGGGCTAGGATTAGACTTAGGGTGAGGGTGAGGGTTAGTGTGAGGGTTAGGCTTAGGCTTAGGCTTAGAGTATGGGCTAGGATGAGGGTGAGGGTTAGTGTTAGGGTTAGGGTGAGTGTTAGGGTGAGTGTGAGGGTTATGTTTAGTCTTAGTCTTAGGCTTAGGCTTTGGCGGAGCATGAGTGTGAGGGAGAGGGTTAGGGTTAGGATGAAGGTTAGGGTTTTAGGGTTAGGGTGAGGGTTAGGATGAGGTTTAGGTTTAGGATTAGGGTTAGGGTGAGGGCTAGAGTGAGGGTGAGGGTTAGGGTTAGCGTTAGGGTGTGGTTTAAGGTTAGGGTTAGGGTTACTTTTAGGGTGAGGGTTAGGGTTAGGGTGTGGTTTAGGGTTAGGGTTAGGAAGAGGGTGATGGTTAGAATTAGGTTTAGGGTTAGGGTTATTGTTAGTTTTATGGTTAGGGTTAAGTTTACATTGAGGGTGATAATGAGGGTGAGGGTTAGGTTTAAGGTTAGGGTGAGGTTTAGGGTAGGGTTAGGGTTAGGGTTAGGGTGAGGGTTTGGATTAGGGTTAGGGTCACGGTGAGGGTGAGGGTTAGCGTTAGGGTTAGGCTGAGGTTTAGAGCTAGGGTGAGGGTTAGAATGAGGTTTAGGGTTACAGTGAGGTTGAGGGTTAGGGTTAGGGTGAGGGTTAGGGTTAGGATTAGTGTTAGGGTGAGGGTGATGGTTAGGTTTAGGTTTAGGGTTAGGGATAAGGTTAGCGTTAGGATTAGGGTTAGGATGAGGGTGAGTGTGAGGGTTAGGTTTAGGCCTAGGTTTAGGCATTGGGTTAGGCTGAGATGATGGTGGGGGTGAGGATTAGGTTTAGCGTGATGGTTAGGGTTACGGTTAGGGTGAGGTTTAGGATGAGGTTTAGGGTTAGGGTGAGGTTGATGGTAATTTTAAAGGTGAGGTTTAGGCTGAGTGTGAGGGTTAAGGTAAGGTTGAGTGTTAGGGTTAGGTTTAGGGTTAGGGTAAGGGGTAGGGTTTTTGTTTGTGTGAGGTTGAGTATGAGGGTTAGGTTGACGTTTAGGGTTAGGGTTAGGGTTAGGGTGAGGGTTATTGTGAGGGTTAGGTTTAGGGGTAGGGTAGGAGTAAGGGTTAGGGTGAGGGGTAGAGTTAGGGTTAGGGTTAGGTTTAGGGTCGTGGTTAAAGTTAGGGATAGGGTTAGGGTTAGATTTATGGTTAGATTGAGGGTTAGTGTGAGGGTGAGGATTAGGTTTAGGTTTAGGTTTAGGGTGAGCTTAAGGGTTAGTGCGAGGTTTAGGGTTAGGGTTAGCGTTATGGTATGGATAGGGTAGGGTGAGGATTATGGTGAGAGTTAGTGATAGCGTTAGGCTAGGGGTTAGGGTTCGGGTTAGGGCTAGGGTTAGGATTAGGGTGAGGTTTAGGATGAGAGTGAGGGTTAGGGTAATCGTGAGTGTTAGTGTGATGGTTAGAGTGAGGGTGAGTTTTAGGGTTAGGGTTAGGGTGAAGTTGAGGTTTAGGGTTTGGGTGAGGGTGAGGGTTAGTGTTATGGTTAGGGTTAGCCTTAGGGTGAGGGTGAGGGTTACGGTTAGGATTAGGGTTAGGTTTAGGTTTATGGTTCTGGTTATGGTTAGGGTTAGGGTTAGGGTGAGGGTGAGGGTGAGGGTGAGAGTGAGGGTTATGTTTAGGGTTAGGATGTGTGCTACGTTGAGGGTTACGTTTAGAATTAGAGTTAGGATGAGGGTGAGGTTTAGGGTTAGATTTAGGGTTAGTGTTAGGTTTATGGTTAGGGTGAGGGTTAGGATTAGGGTTATGGTGAGGTTTAGGCTTAGGCTGAGCATGAGGGTGAGGGTTAGGGATAGGGTTATTGTGAGGGTTAGGGTTAGGGTTAGGGTGAGGTGTAGGATGAGATTTAGGGTTAGGGTTACGGTTAGGGTTAGGTTTATGTTTAGGATTAGGGTTAGGGTTAGGGTTAGGTTTAGGGTTATGGTTAGGTTTAGCGTGAAGGTTAGCCTTAGGGTTTGGGTTAGGGTGAGGTTGAGGGTAAGGATTAGGGTTAGGGTTACGGTTAGGGTTAGGTTTAGGCTTAGGGTTATGGTTAGGTTTAGTATAAGGGTTAGGTTTATGGTTATGGTGAGGTTAGGGTTAGGGTTAGGGTTATTGTTAGTGTTATGTTTAGGGTTAAGTTTGCGGTGCGGGTGAGGCTGAGGGTGTGGTTTATGGGTAGGGATAGGGTTAGGGTTAGGGTTAGCGTTAGGGTGAGGTTTAGTGTGAAGGTTAGGGTTAGGGTTAGGGTTACGTTTAGGGTTAGGGTGAGGTTGAGTGTGAGGTTTAGGGTTAGTCTTAGGTTTATGCTTAGGCTTAGGCCCAGCTTGAGGGTGAGGGTGAGGGTTAGGGTTAGGGTGAGATTTAGGGTTAGAGTTAAGTTTAGGGTGAGGGTTAGGTTTAGGGTTAGTGTTAGGGTTAGGGTGAAGTTTAGGGTGAGTGTGAGTTTCAGGGTTAGGGTTACTGTTAGGCTTAGGTTTAGGCTGAGGGTGAGGGTGAGGGTGAGGGTTAGGGTTAGGGTGAGGTTTGGGGTAAGGATTAGAGTGAGGGTTAGGGTGAGTGTTAGGATTAGGCTTAGGGTTAGGGTATGGGCTAGGGTGAGGGTTAGTATGAGGGTTAGGTTTAGGGTTAGTGTTAGTGTTAGGGTTTGGATTAGGGATAGGCTTAGTGTTAGGCAGAGGGTGAGGGTTAGGGTTAGTGTGAGGATGAGATTTAGGGTTAGAGTTATCATTAGGGTGAGGTTTAGTGTTAGGGTTAGGGTTAATGTTACAGTTAGGGTTAGGGTGAGTGTGAGTGTGAGGGTTAGGTTTAAGATTAGACTTAGGGTGAGGGTGAGGGTTAGTGTGAGGGTTAGGCTTAGTCTTAGGGTTAGAATATGGGCTATGTTGAGGGTGAGGTTTAGTGTTCGGGATAGGGTGAGTGTTAGGGTGAGTGTGAGGGTGAGTGTGAGGGTTACGGTTAGCCGTAGGCTTAGGCTTAGGCTTAGGCTTAGGCCGAGCATGTGTGTGAGGGATAGGGTTAGGGTTAGGATGTGGGTTAGGTTTTAGGGTTAGGGTGAGTGTTAGGATGAGGTTTCAGTTTAGGATTAGGGTTAGGGTGAGGGCTAGAGTGAGGATGAGGGTTAGGGTTACCGTTAAGGGTGAGGTTTAGAGTTAGGTTTATGGTTACTTTGAGGGTGAGGTTTAGGGTTAGGGTGATGGTTAGGGTTACGGTTAGGATGAGGGTGAGTGTTAGGATTAGGTTTAGGGTTAGGGTTATTTTTAGTTTTATGGTTAGTGTTAAGTTTACAGTGAGGGTGAGGCTGAGGGTGAAGGTTAGGGTTAGGGTTAGGGTTAGGCTGAGGTTTAGGGTTAGGGTGAGGGATAGGGTGAGGGTTAGGGCGAGGGTTAGGGTTATGGTGAGGGTGAGGGTTAGGGTTAGGGTGAGGGTTAGGGTTTGTTTTAGGTTTAGGGTGAGGTGAGGGTTAGGTTTAGGTTTAGTTTTAGGGTTTGGGTTGCGTTAGGATTAGGGTTAGGATGAGGGTGAATGTGAGGGTTAGGGTTAGGCTTAGGCTTAGTCTTAGGTTTAGGCTTAGGGTGAGGGTGGGGGTGAGGATTAGGGTTAGGGTGATGGTTAGGGTTACGATTAGGGTGAGGTGTTGGATGAGGATTAGGGTTAGGGTGAGGATGATGGTAATTGTAAAGGTGAGGTTTTGGCTGAGAGTGAGGGTTAAGATAAGGCTGATTGTTAGGGTTTGGTTTAGGGTTAGGGTAAGGGTTAGGGTTTGGGTTTGGGTGAGGTTGAGGGTGAGCGTGAGGTTGATGTTTAGGGTTAGGGTTAGGGTTAGGGTGAGAGTTATTGTGAGGGTTAGGTTTAGGGATAGGGTAGGCGTGAGGGTTAGGGTGAGGGGTAGGGTTAAGTTTAGGGTTAGGGTTAGGGATAACGTTCGGGTGAGGTTTAATGTGAGGGTTAGGGTTAGGATTAGGGTTACATTTAGGGTTAAGGTGAGGGTGAGTGTGAGGGTTAGGGTTAGACTTAGGCTTATGCTTAGGCTTAGACCCTGTTTGAGGGTGAGTGTGAGGGTTAGTGTTAGGTTTAGGATAATGTTTAGGGTTAGGGCGATGTTGAGGGTTAGGTTTAGGGTTAGGGTGAGTATTAAGTTTAGGATGATGGTTTGGGTTAGTGTGTAGGTTAAGGTTAGTCTTAGGCATATGCTTAGGCTTTGGCCCAGCTTGAGGGTGAGGGTGAGGGTTAGGGTTAGGGTGATTTTTAGGGTTAGAAATAGGGTTAGGGTGAGGGTTAGGTTTAGGGTTAGTGTTAGGGTTAGGGTTAGGGTGAGGTTTAGGGAGAGTGTGATGTTTAGGGTTAGGGTTACTCTTAGGCTTAGATTTAGGCTGAGGGTGAGGGTGAGGGTGAGGGTTAGGGTTAGCGTGAGGTTTGGGGTTAGGGTTAGATTGAGGGTAGGGTGAGGATTAGGATTAGGCTTAGGGTTAGGGTATGGGCTAGGGTGAGGGTGAGGGTTAGGGTCAGGGTTAGGGTGAAGGTTAGTGTGAGGGTTAGGATTAGGGTTAATATCAGGGTTAGGGTTGGGGTTAGGGATAGGCTTAGTGTTAGGTGGAGGGTGAGGTTGAGGGTTAGGGTTAGGGTGAGGATGAGGTTTAGGTTTAGAGTTAGCATTAAGGTGAGGGTTAGTGTTAGGCTTAGGGTTAGTGTTACAGTTAGGGTTAGAGTGAGGGTGAGTGTGAGGTTTAGGGTTAGGATTAGACTTAGGGTGAGGGTGAGGGTTAGGGTGAGGGTTAGGCTTAGTCTTAGGGTTAGAGTATGGGATCGGGTGAGGTTGAGGGTTAGGTTCAGGGTTAGGGTGAGTGTTATGGTGAGTGTGAGGGTTAAGGTTAGTCTTACGTTTAGGCTTAGGCTTAGACCGAGCATGAGTGTGTTAGGGTTAGGATGAGGGTTAGGGTTTTAGGGTTAGGGTGAGGGTTAGTATGAGGTTTAGGTTTAGGATTAGGGTGAGGGTGAGGGCTACAGTGAGGGTGAGGGTTAGGGTTAGCGTTAGGGTGAGCTTTAGGGTTAGGGTTAGGGTTACATTGATGGTGAGGATTAGGGTTAGGCTGAGGGTTAGGGTTGGGTTAGAGTGAGGGTGAGGGTTAGGATTAGGTTTAGGGTTAGGGTTATTGTTAGTTTTATGGTTAGGGTTAAGTTTACAGTGAGGGTGAGGATGTGGGTGAGGGTTAGTGTTAGGGTGAGGTTTAGGGTTAGGGTTAGGGTTAGGGTGAGGGTTTGGATTAGGGTTAGGTCACAGTGAGGGTGAGGGTTAGGGTTAGGTTTAGGCTTAGGTTTAGGGTTAGGGTGAGGGATAGGGTGAGAGTTTGGATGAGGGTTAGGCTTACGGTGAGTGTGAGGGTTAGTGTTAGGGTGAGGGTTAGGGTTAGGATTAGGGTTAGGGTGAGTGTGAGGTTCAGGTTTAGGTTTAGGTTTAGGGTTAGGATTAGCGTTAGGATTAGGGTTAGGATGAGGGTGAGTGTGAGGTTTAGGGTTAGGGTTAGGCTTAGGCTTAGGGTTAGGCTGAGGGTGAGGTTGGGGATGAGGATTAGGGTTAGTATGATGGTTAGGGTTACAGTTAGCATGAGGTTTAGGATGAGGTTCAGGGGTAGGGTGAGGATGATGGTAATGTTAAAGGTGAGGTTTAGACTGAGGGTGAGGGTTAAGATAAGGTTGATTGTTAGGGTTAGGTTTATGGTAAGGGTTAGTTATGGTAAGGATTAGGGTTTGGGTTTGGGTGAGGTTACGGGTGAGGCTGAGGTCGACTTTTAGAGTTAGGTTTAGGGTTAGGGTGAGGGTTATTGTAAGGGTTAGGTTTAGGGGAAGGGTAGCGGTAAGGTTTAGGGTGAGGGGTAGGGTTAGGCTTAGGGTTAGGGTTAGGGTGGAGGTTAGAGTTAGGGATAGGGTTAGGGTTACAATTACGGTTAGAGTGATTGTTAGTTTAAGGGTTAGGATTAGGGTTAGGTTTAGCGTGAAGTTGAGTTTAGGGTTTGGGTGAGGGTGAGGGTTAGTGTTCTGTTTAGGGTTAGACTTAGATTGAGGGTGAGGGTTAGGATTAGGTTTAGGGTTAGGGTTAGGGTGAGTTTTAAGTTTAGGCTGATGGTTTGGTTTAGTGTGAGGGTTAGTTTTCGGGATAAGGTTAGTTTTAGGGTAAATGTAAGTGTTAGGGTGAGGTTTAGGGTAAGGGTGAGGTTTAGGGTTAGAGTTAGGGTTAGGGTGAGGGTTAGGGTTAGGGTGTTAGGTTAGGGTTAGGGTGACGTTTAGGGTGGGGGTGAGTGTTAAGGTTAGGGTTAGGATTAGGTTTAGGGTTAATGTAAGTGTGAGTGTGAGGGTTAGGGTTAGGTTTAGGGTTTGGATTAGAGTTATGGTGAGGGTGAGGTTGAGGTTTAGGGTTAGGGTGAGGGTTAGGGTTAGGGTTAGAGTGAGGGACAGGGTAAGTGTTAGGATTAGGCTTAGGGTTAGGGTATGGGCTAGGGTGAGGGTGAGGTTTAGGGTCAGGGATAGAGTGAGGGTTACGATGAGGATTAGGTTTAGGGTTAGTGTTAGGGTTAGGGTTGGGGTTAGGGATAGGCTTAATGTTAGGCGGAGGGTGAGGGTGAGGGTGAGGGTTAGGGTTAGGGTTAGGGTGAGGTTTAGGTTTAATGTTAGAGTTAGAGTGAGGGTTAGTGTGAGAATTATATTTAGGTTGAGTGTTAGTTTTAGGGTTAGGGTGAGGGTGAGTGTGAGGGTAAGGGTTAGTCTTAGTCTTAGTCTTAGGCTTAGTCCAAGCCAAAGGGTGAGGATGAGGGTTAGGGTTAGGGTGAGGGTTAGGGTTAGGGTGAGGGTTATGGACAGGGTGAGGGTTAGGGTTAGGGTTAGGGTTATTGTTAGGATTAGGGTTAGTTTTAAAGTTACTGTGAGGGTGAGGGTTAGGGTTAGGGTTAAGGTGAGGATTAGGGTTAGAGTTAGGTTTAGGGTGAGGGTTAGGGTTAGGGTTAGTGTTAGTGTTAGGGTTAGGCTTAGGCTTATGTTTAGGGTGAGTGTGAGTTTTAGGGTTAGGGTTAATGTTAGGCTTAGGTTTAGGCTGAGGGTGAGGGTGAGGGTGAGGGTTAGCGTTAGGGTGCGGGTTGGGTTTAAGATTAGAGTGAGTGTTAGGGTGAGGTTTAGGATTAGGCTTAGGGTTAAGTTATGGGCTATGGTTAGGGCGAGGGTTAGGGTCAGGTTTAGGGTGAAGGTTAGTGTGAGTGATAGATTTTGGGTTAGTGTTAGGGTTAGGGTTGGGGTTAGGGATAGGCTTAGTGTTAGGCGGAGGGTGAGGGTCAGGTTGAGGTTTAGGGTTAGGGTGAGATGAGGTTTAGGGTTAGAGTTTTCATTAGGGTGAGGTTTAGTGTTAGGGTTAGGGTTAATGTTACAGTTATGGTGAGGGTGAGGGTGAGTGTGAGGGTTAGGGTTAGGATTAGACTTAGGGTGAGGGTGAGGGTTAGTGTGAGGGGTAGGCTTAATCTTAGGGTTAGAGTATGGGCTAAGGTGAGGGTGAGGGTTAGTGTTAGGATTAGGGTGAGGATTAGGGTGAGTGTGAGGGTTAAGGTTAGTCTTAGGCTTAGTCTTAGGCTTAGTCCGCGCATGAGTGTGAGGGAGAGGGTTAGGGTTAGGATGAGGTTTAGGATTTTAGGGTTAGGGTGAGGGTTTGGATGAGGTTTAGGGTTTTAGGGTTAGGGTGAGGGTTAGGATGAAGTTTAGGGTTAGGGTTAAGTCTAGAGTTAGGGTGAGGGCTAGAGTGAGGGTGAGGGTTAGGGTTAGCGTTAGGGTGATGTTTAGGGTTATGGTTAGGGATACGTTGAGGGTGAAGGTTAGGGTTAGGGTGAGGGTTAGGGTTAGGTTTAGGGTGAGGGTGAGGGTTAGGATTAGGTTTAGGGTTAGGGTTATTGTTATTTTTATGGTTATTGTTAAGTTTACAGTGAGGGTGAGGCTGAGGGTGAGGGTTAGGGTTAGGGTTAGGGTGAGGTTTAGGGTTAGGGTTAGCGTTAGGGTTAGGGTTAGGGTTAGGGTGAGGGTTTGGATTAGGGTTAGGGTCACGGTGAGGGTGAGGGTTAGGGTTAGGGTTAGGCTGAAGTTTAGGGTTAGAGTTAGGGTTAGGGGAAGGGTTAGAGTGAGGTTTAGGGTTAGGCTTAATGTTAGGGGTAGGCTTAGGGTGACAGTTAGGTTGAGGTTTAGGGTTAGGGTTTGGTTTAGGATTATGTTTACAGTGAGGGGGAGTGTGTGGATTAGTGTTAGGGTTAGGCTTAGGCTTAGGCTTAGGCTTAGGGTGATAGTGGGGATGAGGATTATTTTTGAGTGATGGTTAGGGTTATGGTTATTTTGAGGGTTAGGATGAGGGTTAGGGTTACGATTAGGTTTAGGGTGAGGGCTAGGATGAGGGTGATGTTTAGGGTTATGGTTAGGGTTAGGCTTAGGTTTAGGCTGAGGCTGAAGGTGAGGATGAGGTTTAGGGTTAGGATGATGGTTAGGGTTACAATTAGGGTTAGGGTTAGGATGAGGATTAGGGTAAGGGTGAGGGGGACAGTAAGTGTAAAGGTGAGGGTTAGGCTGAGGTAATGGTGAAGGTTAGGGTTATGGTAATGGTGAAGGTTAGGTTTAGGGTGAGGATTAGGTTTAGGGTTAGGGTGAGTGTGAGGGTTAGATTGAGCATTAATGTTAGGGTTAGTGTGAGGTTTAGGGTGAGGATGAGGGTTAGGGTTAGGGTGAGGGCTAGGGTGAGGGTGAGGTTTAGGTTTAGGGTTAGGGTGAGGTTTATGTTTAGTTTGATGTTTAGGGTCAGTGTGAGGGTTTGTTTTAGGGTTCGGGTTAGTGTCAGGTTGAGGGTTAGTGGTAGGGTGAGGGTTAAGGTTCGGGTGAGGGTTTTGTTTAGGGTGAGGGTTAAGGTTAGGGTTAGGGTTATTGTTAGGATTAGGGTTAGGTTTACGTTTTCGGTGAGTGTGAGGGTGAGTGTTAGGGTTAGGGTTAGAGTGAGGTTTAGATTTTGGGTTAGGGTTAGAGTTAGAGTTAGGGTGAGGGTGAGGTTTAGTGTTAGAGTTAAAGTTAGTGTTAGGTTTATGATTA
Organism: Dipodomys merriami; assembly: GCF_024711535.1. Lineage (NCBI taxonomy): Eukaryota > Metazoa > Chordata > Mammalia > Rodentia > Heteromyidae > Dipodomys > Dipodomys merriami. Next base: position 62,559 of record NW_027203398.1, on the reverse strand, counting down.
GGGTGAGGGTTAGGGTTAGGGTTATGGTTAGGCTTAGGCTTAGGCTTTGGCGGAGCATGAGGGTGAGTGTTAGTGTTATGGTTAGGTTGAGGGTTAGGGTTGGGGTTAGGGTGAAGGGTAGGATGAGATTTAGGGTTAGGGTTAGGGTTAGGATTAGGTTTAGGGTTAGGGTTAGGGTTAGGATTAGGTTTAGGGTTACTGTTAGGGATAGGGTGAGGGTTAGGTTTAGGGTTTGCATTAGGGTGAGGGTGAGGATAAGGATTAGGCTTAGGGTTAGGGTTAGTGTTAGGGTTAGGTTTAGGTTTATGGTGAGGATTAGGGTTAGGTTTAGGGTTATTCTTAGTGTTATGTTTAGGGTTAAGTATGCGGTGAAGGTGAGGCTGAGCATGAGGTTTATGGTTAGATTTAGTTTTAGTGTTAGGGTGAGGGTTAGTGTGAGGTTTAGGGTTAGGGTTAGGGTTACGTTTAGGGTTAAGGTGAGGGTGAGTGTGAGGGTTAGGGTTAGTCTTAGGCTTATGCTTAGGCTTCGGCCCAGCTTGAGGGTGAGTGTGAGGATTAGGGTTAGGATGAGTGTTAGGGTTAGGGTAATGGTTAGGGTTAGGGCTATGTTGAGAGTTAGGGTTAGGGTTAAAGTGAGTTTTAAGTTTAGGGTGATGGTTAGGGATAGTGTGAGGGTTAGTGTTCGGGTTAAGGTTCGTTTTAGGGTGAAGTTAAGTTTTAGGGTGAGGTTTAGGGTTAGGGTGTAGTTTAGGGTTAGAGTTAGGGTTAGGGTGAGGGTTAGGGTTTGTGTTAGGGTTAGGTTTAGGGTGAGGTTTAATGTGGGGGTGAGTGTTAGGGATAGGATTAGGATTAGGGTTAAGGTGAGGGTCAGTGTGAGGGTTAGGTTAGGGTTAGGGTTAGGATTAGATTTATGGTGAGGGTGAGGGTGTAGGTTAGGGTTAGAGTGAGGGTTGGGGTTAGGGTTAGAGTGAGGTTTAGGGTGAAGTTTAGGATTAGCTTTAGGGTTAGGGTATGGTCTAGGGTGAGGGTGAGGTTTAGGGTCAGGGTTCGAGTGAGGGTTAGGGTGAGGGTTAGGATTGGGGTTAGTGTTAGGGTTAGGGTTGGGGTTAGGGATAGGCTTAGTGTTAGGCAGAAGGTGAGGGTGAGTCTTAGGGTTAGTGTTTGGGTGATGTTTAGGGTTAGTGTTAGTGTTAGGGTGAGGGTTAGTGTGAGGGTTAGGGTTAGGGTGAATGTTACTTTTAGGGTTAGGGTGAGGGTGAGTGTGCGGGTAAGGGTTAGTATTAGTCTTAGGCTTAGGCTTATTCCGAGCCTAAGGGTGAGGGTGAGGGTTAGGTTTAGGGTGAAGGTTAGGGTTAAGGTGAGGGTTATGGACAGGGTGAGGGTTAGGGTTATTTTTAGGATTAGAGTTAGGGTGAAGGTTAGGGTGAGCCTTAGGGTTAGTGTGATGTTTAGGGTGAGGGTGAGGCTGAGGGTGAGGGTTCGGGTTCTCGTGAGGGTTAGGGTTTGGATGAGGGTTAGGGTTAGGGTGAGGGTTATGGTGAGGTTGAAGGTTTGGTTGAGCATGAAGGTTAGGTGTAGGGTTAGGGTGAGGTTTAGTTTTATGGTTAGTGTTAGGTGAGGGATACAGGGAGGAATAGGGTTAGGGTTAGGGTGAGAGTTAAGATTACTTTGTGGGTTAGGGTTATGTTTAGGGTGAGGGTACGGATGAGGTTTAGGTTTAGTGTGAGGGTGAGTTATAGGGTTAGGGTTAGGGTTATGGGGAGAGTTAGGGTGAGGGTTAGGGTTAGGTTTAGGGTGAAGTTTAGGGTGAGGGTTGCGGTGAGATCTACGGTTAGGGCTAGGGTGAGGGTAAAGTTTAGAGTGAGGGTTAGAGTGAGGGTGAGGTTTAGAGTTAGGGTTAGGGTGAAGGGTAGGATGAGATTTAGGGTTAGGGTTACAGTTAGGGTTAGGTTTAGGGTTAGGGTGAGGGTTAGGGTTAGGGTTTGGGTTAGGGTGAGGGTGAGGGTAAAGATTAATGTTAGGGTTAGGCTTAGGGTTAGGGTTAGGTTTAGGGTTAGGGTTATGGTTAGGGTTAATGTTAGGTTTAGGTTTAGGGTTATGGTGAGGGTTAGGGTTAGGGTTAGGGTTATTCTTAGTGTTATGGTTAGAGTTAAGTTTGCGGTGAAGGCGAGGCTGAGGGTGAGGTTTATGGTTAGGTTTAGGATTCGTGTTAGGGTGAGGATTAGTGTTAGGGTTAGGGTTAGGGTTAGGGTTACGTTTAGGTTTAGGGTGAGGGTGAGTGTGAGGGTTAGGGTTAGTCTTAGAATTATTCTTTTACGCTTCTGCCCAGCTTGAGGATTAGTGTGAGGGTTAGGTTTAGGATGAATGTTAGGGTTAGGGTAATGGTTAGGGTTAGGGCTATGTTGAGGTTTAGGGTTAGGATTAGGGTGAGTTTAAAGTTTAGGGTGATGGTTAGGGTTAGTGTGAGGGTTAGTGTGAGGGTTAAGGTTAGTTTTAGGGTGAAGGTAAGTATTAGGGTGAGGTTTAGTTTTAGGGTGAGGTTTAGGCTTAGAGTTAGGCTTAGGGTGAGGGTTAGGGTTAGGGTTAGTGTTAGGGGTAGGTTTAGGGTGAGGTTTAGGGTGGGGGTGAGTGTTAGGGTTAGGATTAGGATTAGGGTTAAGGTGAGGGTGAGTGTGAGGGTTAGGGTTAAGGTTAGGTTTAGGATTAGAGTTATGTTGAGGATGAGGGTGAGGGTTAGGGTTAGCGTGAGGTTTGGGTTAGGGTTAGAGTGAGGGTTAGGATGAAGTTTAGGATTAGGTTTAGGGTTAATCTATGGGCTAGGGTGAGGGTGAGGTTTAGTGTCAGGGTTCGAGTGAGGGTTAGGGTGAGGGTTAGGATTGGGGTTAGTGTTACGGTTAGGGTTGGGGTTAGGGATAGGCCTAGTGTTAGGCGGAGGGTGAGGGTGAGGGTTAGGGTTAGGGTTTGGGTGAGGTTTAGGGTTAGTGTTAGTGTTACGGTGAGGGTTAGTGTGAGGGTAAGGGTTAGGGTGAATGTTACTTTTAGGGTTAGGGTGAGGGTGAGTGTGCGGGTAAGGGTTAGTCTTAGTCAAAGGCTTAGGCTTATTCCGAGTCTAAGGGTGAGGGTGAGGGTTAGGGTTAGGGTGAGGGTTAGGTTTAGGGTGAAGGTTAGGGTTAGGGTGAGGGTTATGGACAGGGTGAGGGGTAGGGTTATTTTTAGGGTTAGGGTTAGGGTGAGGTTTAGGGTGAGGGTTAGGGTTAGGCTTAGGCTTAGGCTTAGGCTTAGGCATATGCTTTGGCCAAGCATGAGGGTGAGGGTTAGGGTTAGGTTTAGTGTGAGGGTTTGGGTTAGGGTGAGGGTTATGATGAGGTTTAGGGTTAGGGTTAGGTGTAGGGTTAGGGTAAGGTTTAGGTTTACGGTTAGGGTTAGGGTTAGGTTTAGGGTTTGGGTTAGGGTTATGGTGAGGGTTAGAGTTAGGGTTTGGTTTAGGGTGAGGGTGAGGGTGAGAATTAGGGTTAGGGTCAGGGTTAGGGTAAGGTTTAGAGTTACGGTTAGGATTAAGGTTAAGTGTAGGGTTACAGTGATGGTTAGGATTATGGTTATGGTTAACGTTATGGTTATTGTTAGTGTTATGGTTTTGGTTAAGTTTGCAGTGAGGGTGAGGATGAGAGTGAGGTTTATGGTTAGGTTTAGGGTTAGGGTTAGTGTTGGGGTTAGGGTTAAGGTGAGGTTTAAGGTGAGGGTTAGGGTTGGGGATAGGATTAGGATTAGGGTTAAGGTGAGGGTGAGTTTGAGGATTAGGGTTAGGGTTAGGCTTAGGATTAGAGTTAGGGTGAGGGTTAGGGTTAGGTTGTGGGTTTGGGTTAGGGTTAGAGTTAGGGTTAGGTTGAGTGTTAGGCTTAGGCTTAGGGTTAGGGTATGGACTAGGGTGAGGGTGAGGGTTAGGGTTAGGTTGAGGGTTAGGGTGAGAGTTAGGGTTAGGGTTAGTTTTAGGGTTCTGGTTGGGGTTAGGGTTAGGCTTAGTGTTAGGCGGAGGGTTAGGGTGAAGGTGAGGGTTAGGGTTAGGGTGAGGTAGAAGTTACAGTTAGCGTTAGGCTGAGGGTTAGTGTGAGGTTTAGGGTAAGTGTTAGTGTTATGGTTAGGTGTAGGGTGAAGGTGAATGTGAGGCTTAGGGTTAGTCTTAGGCTTAGGCTTAGGCTTAGGCCGAGCATAAGTGTGAGGGTGAGGGTTAGGGTGTTAGGATTAGGGTGAGACTGAGGGTGAGGTTTACAGTTAAGATTAGGGTTAGGTTGAGGGCTGGAGTGAGGGTGAGGGTTAGTGTTAGCATTAGGGTGAGGTTAGGGTTAGGGTTAGGATTAGGTTGAAGGATAGGGTGAGGGTTAGGGTTAATATTAGGATTATGGTGAGGTTAAGGGTTATTGTGAGTATACGGGTTATGTTGAGGGTTAGGGTGAGGGTGAGGGTTAGGGTTAGGGTTAGGCTGAAGGTGAGGGTGAGGTTTAGGGTTAGTGTTTGGGTTAGAGTGAGGATGAGGGTTACGGTGAGGAGTACGGTTAGGGTTAGAGTGAGGGTGAGGGTTAGGTTTAGCTTTAGTGTTAGGGTTAGTGTTAGGCTGAGGATGAGGGTGAGGTTAAGGGTTAAGGTTAGGGTGAGGGTGAGGGTGAGGTTTACGGTTAGCATGTTTGTTAGGCTGAGGGTGAGGGTGAGAGTGAGTGGTAGTGTTGGGTTTAGGGTGAGGATTAGGGTTAGTGTGATTTTTAGGGTGAGGTGATTGTAACGGTTAGGGTGATGATTAGGATGAAGTTAGGGTTATGGTTAGTGTTAGGGTTAGGTTTAGGGTTAGGGTTAGGGTTAGGGATAGGTTTAGGGTTAGGGTTAGGGTGTTAGATTGAGGGTTAGGATGATGGTTAGTGTTAGTTTGAGGGTTAGAGTCAGGGTTAGGGTTAGTGTGAGGGTTAGAGTTAGGGTTAGGTTTAGGTTGAGGGTAAGGCTTAGGGTTATTTTAAGGGTGACGGTGAGGGTTAGTGTGAGGGTTATTGTTTGGTTTAGCGTAAGGTTTATGTTGAGGTCTAATGTGAGGTTGAGGGTTTTGTTGAGGGTGACGGTGAGGGTGAACTTTTCGGTTAGGTAAGGGTTAAGATTAGGGTTAGGGTGAGGATTAGGGGGAGGGTCAGGGATAGGATGAAGTTAGGATTACGGTGAGGTTTAGGGTTCGGGTTTGCATTAGGGTTAGGGTGAGGGATAGGGTGTTTTTGACGGTTAGGTGTAGGTTTAGAGTTAGTGTTAGGGTGAGGGTTAGGGTTAGGGTTAGGGTTAGAATGAGTGTTAGGGTAAGGGGTAGGGTTAGGGTTAGGGTGAATGTTAGGATTAGGGTGACGGTTAGAGTAAGGTTAAGGGTTAGGGTTAGGGTGAGGTTAAGGATTAGGGTGAGGGTGAGTGTTAGTGTTAGGTTTAGGATGATGGTGAGGGTGAGGATTAGGGTTATGGTAATGGTTAGCTTTAGGGTTAGTTTGAGGATTAGGGTGAGGTTTTGGGTTAGGGTGACCGTTCGGTTTAGGCTGAGTGTTAGATTTAGGGTTAGGGTGAGGGTTAGGGTTAGTGTGATGTTTAGGGTGAGGGTGAGTCTGAGGGTGAGGGTTCGGGTTTTCGTGAGGGTTAGGGTTTGGGTGAGGGTTAGGGTTAGGGTGAGGGTGATGGTGAGGTTGAAGTTTATGGTGAGCATGAGGGGTAGGTTTAGGGTTAGGGTGAGGTTTAGGTTTAGGGTTAGTGTTAGGTGAGTGTTACAGGGAGGGATAGGGTTAGGGTGAGAGTTAGGATTACTGTGTGGGTTAGGGTTATGGTTAGGGTGAGGGTAAGGTTTAGGGTTAGATTTAGTTTGAGGGTGAGTATTAGGTTTAGGGTTAGGGTTATGGGGAGGGTTAGGGTGAGGGTTAGGGTTAGGTTTAGGGTTAAGTTTAGGGTGAGTGTTTCGGTGAGGGTTAGGTTAGGAAGGTTTAAAGTGAGGGTTAGAGTGAGGGTGAGGGATAGGGTTAGGATTATTGTGAGGGATAGGGTGAGGGTTAGTGTTAGGGTGAAGGTGTGTGTTAGGATGAGGGTTTTGGTTAGTGTTAGGGTTAGTGTGAGGGTTAGGGTGAGGGTGATGGTTAGGGTTAAGGTTAGTGGTAAGGGTGAGGGTTAGGGTTAGGTTTAGAATTAGGGATAGGGGAAGATTAGTGTTATGATTTGGGTGAGGGTTAGGCTGAGGGATAGGGTTAGGGTTAGATTTAGTGTGAGGATTCGGGTTAGGGTTAGGGTTAGGGATAAGGTGAGGTTAAGGGTTAGGTTGAGGGTTAGGGTGAGGGTGAAGTTTAGGGTTAGCTTTAGCGATAGGGTGAGGGTTAGAGTGTGGGTAAGGGTTTGGGTAAGGGTTAGGGTGAGGGTGAGAGTGAGGTTTAGGGTTAGGGTTTTTGTTAGGCTGAGGTTGAATGTGAGTGTGAGTGTTAGGTTTGGGGTGAGGGTGAGGGTTAGGGTTAGTGTGATTGTTAGGGTGAGGGTGACTGAAACGGTGTTGATTAGGGTGAAGTGAGGGTTAGGGTTAGGGTGAGGCTGAGGGTTAGGTTTCACGTGAGGGTTAGGCTTAGGTTTAGGTTTAGGATGAGGGTTAGTGTTAGGTTAGGATGAGAAGGTTAGGGTGAGGGTGAGGGTTAGGATTAGCGTTAGGGTTAGAATGAGGGTGAGGGTTAGGGTTAGGTTAGGCTGAGGGTGAGGGTGAGGGTGAGGGTTAGGGTTGGTGTTAGTGTTAGGGTTAGGGTTAGGGTGAGGGTTAGGCTGAGGGTTAGGTTGTGGGTAAGTGTTAGAGTGAGGGTTAGAATGAGGGTGAGGTTAGGGTTAGGTTTAGGGTGAGGTTTAGGATGAGGGTAAGTGTTCAGGTGAGGGTTAGGGTGAGGATGAGTGTTAGGGTTAGGTTTAGGATTAGGGGTAGGGTGAGGGTTAGAGTTAGGGTGAGGGTTACTGTGAGGGTTTTGGTTAGTGTTAGGGTTAGGTCTAGGGTGAGGTTTAGGGTGAGCGTGAGGGTTAGTATTAGGTTAAGTGTTAAAGTTTGGGTGAGGGTTAGGGTGAGGGTTAGGGTTAGGGTTAGAGTAAATATTAGGGTGAGGGTTAGGATGAGAGATAGGGTGATGGTTAGGGTCAGGGTAAGAGTTCGAGTGAGGGTTAGGATTAGGTTGAGGGTAGTGTTAGGGTTAAGATGCGGTTTAGTGTGATGGTGAGGATTAGGGTTTGGGTTAGGGTTAGGATGAGGTTAGGGTGAGGGTTTTGCTTAGTGTGAGGGTTAGGGTTAGGGTGTGGGTTAGGTTGAGGGTGAGGGTTAGTGTTAGGGTAGGGGTTAGGGTAATGGTGAGGGTTATGGTTAGATGGAGGGTTAGAGTGAGGGCTAGGGTGAGGGTGAGGATGAGGGTTAGGGTTAGGGTGAGAATTGGGGTTAGGGATAGTGTTACTGTTAGGGTAAAATTTACAGTGAGGGTTAGGGTGATTGTGAGGGTTAGGTTTAGTATGATTGTTAGGCTGAGGGTGACTGTAGCGGTTAGGGTGATCATTAGGGTGAAGTGAGGGTTAGGGTTAGGGATAGGGTTAGGGTGAGGGTTTGGGTTAGGCTGAGGGTTAGGTTTCACTTGAGGGTTAGTGTTAGGTTTAGGTTTAGGATGAGGGTTAGGGTTGGTGAGAGGGTTAGGGTGAGGGTGAGGGTTAGGATTAGCGTTAAGGTTAGGATGAGGGTGAGGGTTAGGGTTAGGTTAGGCTGAGGGTGAGGGTGAGGGTGAGGGTTAGAGTTGGTGTTAGTGTTAGTGTTAGTGTTAGTGTTAGGGTGAGAGTGAGGGTTATGCTGAGGGTTAGATTGTGGGTAAGTGTTAGAGTGAGGGTTAGAATGAGGGTGAGGTTAGGGTTAGGGTGAGGGTAAGGCTTAGTGTGAGGGTTAGGGTGAGGGTGAGGGTTAGGGTTAGCATTAGGGTTAGGGTGAGCGATAGGGATAGGATTAGGTTAGGGTTAGGGTGAGGGTGAGGGTTAGGGTGAAGCTGAGGGTGAGGTTGAGGGTTAGGATTAGGGTTAGGGTGAGGGTGAGGGTGAGGGTGTGGGTGAGGGTTAGGGTTAGGATTAGTGTTAGCGTTAAGGTTAGGCTGAGGGTGAGTTTGAGGGTGAAGGTGAGGGTTTGGTTTAGGTTTAAGGTGAGGGTTAGGGTTAGTGTGAGGGTTAGGGTGAGCGGGAGGGTTAGAGTTATGGTTAGGGTGAGTGTTAGTGTGAGGGTTAGTTTTAGGGTTAGGGTTAGGGTTAGAGTTAGGTTTAGGGTGAGGGTTATGGTGATGGTTAGGGTTATGGCTAGGGTGAGGTTAAGGTTTAGAGTGAGGGTTAGAGTGAGGGTGAGGTTTAGGGTTAGGGTTAGGATGAGGGGTAGTGTAGGGTTAGGGTTAGGTTTAGGGTGAGGCTTAGGGTGAGGTTAAGTGTTCTGATGAGGGTTACGGTGAGAATGATTGTTAGGGTTAGGTTTAGGGTTAGGGGTAGGGTGAGGGTTAGAGTTAGTGTGAGGGTTAATGTCAGGGTTTTGGTAAGTGTTAGGTTTAGGTCTAGGGTGAGGTTTAGGGTGAGGGTGAGGGTTAGTGTTAGGGTAAGTGTTACGGTTTGGGTGAGGGTTAGGGTGAGGGTTAGGGTTAGGGTGAGGTTTAGGATAAGGATTAGGGTGAGGGTTAGGAGGAGAGATAGGTTGAGGGTTAAGGTTAGTGTGAGGGTTAGGATTAGAATTAGGGTGAGGGTAAATTTTAGGGTGAGGTTTAGGGTGAGGGTGATTGTTACGGATAGCTTTAGGTTTAGGGTGAGGGTGAGGTTTTGGTTTTGCATTAGGTTTAGGTTGAGGGTTATGGTGAGGGTTAGGGTTAAGTTTAGGGTAAGGGTGAGTGTTAGGGTTAGGGTTATGATGAGTGTAAGTGTTAGGCTGAGGTTTAGGGTTAGGTTTAGGTTTAGGGTTAGGGTGAGGGTTAGGGTTATGGTAAAGGTTATGGTGAGGGTGAAGGTGAGGGTTTGGGTTAGGGTGAGGGTGAGGGTGAGGGTTAGGGTTAGCCTTAGGTTGAGGGTGAGGGTTGGAGTTAATGTTAGTTATAGGTGAGGGTGCGGGTAAGGGTTAATGTGAGGGTGAGTGTGAAGATTAGGTTTGGCCTTAGGGGTAGATGTAGGGTTAGTGTGAGTTTTAGGGTTAGTATTAGGGTTAGGGTTAGGATTAGGCTGAGGGTGAGGGTGAGGTTGAGGGTGAAGGTGAGTTTAGGGTTAGGATTAGGGTTAGAGTTATTGTTAGGTTGAGCGCTAGGATAATGGTGAGGGTTAGGTTTAGCGTTACGTTTAGGGTGAGGGTTGAGTGTTAGGTTTAGGGTTAATGTGAGGTTGAGGGTTAAGGTTAGGTTGAGGTTTAGGGTTAGGGTGATGTTTAGGGTGAGGGTGAAGGTGAGTGTGAGGGTTCAGGTGAGGGTTAGGGTTAGGGTGAGGGTTATTGTTAGGTTTAGGGATAGGGTGAGGGTAAGGGTTATGATGACAGTTACGGTGAGGGTGAGGGTTAGGGTTAGGTTTAGATTTAGGGTGAGGGTTAGGGTGAGGGTTAGGGTTAGGTTAGGGTGAGGGTTAGGGTGAGGTTTAGGGTGAAGGTTAGGGTTAGTGTGAGGGTTAGGGTGAGGGGAAGGTGTAGGGTGCAGGTTAGAGAGAGGGTAAGGGATAGGGTTATGGTGAGGTTAAGGGTTAGGCTGAGGCTTAGGTTGAGAGTGAGCATTTGTGTTAGCAACAGGGTTGGGTTGATGGTGAGGGTTAGCGTTAGGTTGAGGGGTAGTTTTAGGGTTAGGGTGAGGGTTAGGGTTAGGGTTTGGGTGAGGATGAGGTTAAGGGTCAGATTGAGGTTGAGGGTCAGGGATAGGGTTAGCCTTAGGGTGAGGGTGAGGGTTTGGCTTAGGGTTAGGGTGAGTGTGAGTCTGAGGGTTAGTTTTAGGATTAGGGTTTGGGTTAGGCTGAGGTTGAGGGTATTAGTTAGGGTGAGGGCTAGGGTTAGGGGTAGAGGTAGGATTAGGGTTAGGTTTAGGGTTAGTATTAGGGTTAGGGTTAGGATTAGGCTGAGGGTTAGGGTGTAGGTGAGGGTGAAGTTGAGGTTTAGGGTTAGGGTTAGGGTTAGAGTTAGGGCTAGTTTGAGTGCTAGGATGAGGGTAAGGATTAGGGTTAGCGTTAGGGTTATTGTGAGGCTTAGGGTGAGGGTTGCGTGTTACATTTATGGTTTGGGTGAGGGTGAGGTGTAGGTTTACTGTGAGGGTGAGGGGTAGGGTTAGGATGGGGGTTAGAATTACAGTGAGGGTGAAGGTGAGGGTGAAGTTTAGGATTAGGGTTAGGGTTAGGGATAGGATGAGGGTGAGAGTGAGGGTTTGGGTGTTTTTGAGGGTTAGGGATATGGTTAGGGTAAGTGGTAGGGTGAGGGTTAGGGTTAGGGTTACGTTAGGGTTAGGATGAGGGTTAGGATAAGGTTTAGGGTTAGGGTTAGTCTGAATGTTTGGATTAGGGTGAAGGTTAGGGTAAGGGTAATGGTTAGGGTTAGGGTGAGGTTAAGGATTAGGGTGAAGGTTAGGGTTAGGGTTAGTGTTAGGATTAGGGTGAGGGTTAGCGTGGGGCTTATAATTATGGGTAGGGTTAGGGTTAGGTTTAGGTTTAGGGTTAGTGAGAGGGTTAGGTTGAGGGTTCGGGTTCGGTTTCAGGTGAGGTTTTGGGTGAGGGTGAGGGTTAGGGTGTGGGTTAGGGTTCGGTTTAGGGTGAGGGTTAGAGTGACTGTGAGTGTTAGGGTGAGTGTGAGGGTTAGGATAAGTTTTGGGGTGAGGTTTAGGCTTACGCTGAGGTTTAAGGTGAGGTTTAGGGTTAGGGTTAGGGTTAGTGTAAGGGATAGAGTTAGTGTGAAGGATAGGGTGAGGGTGAGGGATAGAGTGAGGGTTAGGGTGAGGGATAGCGTTAGGGTTAGGGTGAGGGTTAGGGTTAGGGTTAGGGTGAGGTTTAGGTTTAGGGTGAGGTCTATGGTGATGGTTAGGGTTAGAATGAATGTGAGAGTGAGCTTGAGGGTTTTCGGTTAGGTAAGGATTAGGGTTAGGCTTAGGGTGAGGATTAAGGTGAGGGTGAGGATTAGGGTGAGGGTGAGGTTTAGGTTGAGGGTTAGGGTTAGGGTCAGGCTGAGGGTTAGGGTGAGGCTTAGGGTTCGGGTGAGCATGAGGGTTCGGTGAGGTTGAGGGTTCGGGTGTGGGCTTGGGTTAAGTTTTGGGTGAGGGTTAGGGTGACAGTGTTAGGATTAGGTTTAGGGTGAGTATTAGATTTAGGGTGAGGATTAGGGTCAGGTGTAGGTTTAGGGTTAGGGAGAGGGTTAGGGTTAGGGTGAAAGTTAGGGTTAGTTTGAGGGCTAGGGTGAAGGTGAGTTTGAGGTTGAGGGTGATAGTGACGGTGAGGTTTAGGGTTAGGATTCGGGTTAGGGTTAGGGTGAGGGTTAGGGTTAGGGTTAGGGTGAGGGCGAGGGTGAGGGTGAGGTTTAGGGTTAGGGTGAGGGTGAGGGTTAGGTTGAGGGGTAGGGTTAGTGATAGCATAAGGGTTAGGGTTAGGGTGAGGTTTAGGGTTGGTTTTAGGGTTAGGTTGAGGGTGATGGTGAGGGTTAGGGTTAGGGTTAGGTTGAGGGTTAATGTGAGTGTTAGGTTTAGGGTTAGGGTAAGGGTTAGGTTTAGGTTTAGGGTTAGTTTTAGGTTTAGGGTTAGAGTGAGGGTAATGCTGAGGGTTAAGGTTAGGGTTAGTGTGAGATTAAGTGTTAGGGTGAGGATTATGTTGAGGGTTAGTTTTAAACATAAGGTTTAGGTTGAGGGTTAGGTTTAGGGTTAGGGTTAGGTTTAGCGTAAGGGTTAGGGTTAGGGTAAGTTTTAGGGTTAGGATTAGGGTTAGGGTTAGGTTTAGGTTGAGGTTTAGGCCTAGGGTTAGCGTTAGGTTAAGGGTTAGGGTTAAGTTTAAGGTTAGGTTAAGGTTAGGGTTAGCGTGAGGGTTAGGGTTAGGGTGATATTTAGGGTGACGGTGAGTGTTAGGGTGAGGGGGAGGTTGAGGGTGAGGGTTTGTGTGAGGTTGAGGGTGAGTGGGAGTGTGACGGTGAGGGTTAGGTTTATGGTTAGGTTTAGGGTGAGGATTAGGTGAGGGTGAGGGTTAGGGTTAGGTTGAGGGTTAGGGTTAAGGTTTGGGTTAGGGTTAGGGTGAAGGTAAGGGTGAGAGGTAGGGTTAGGGTTAGGATGAGGGTTAGGCTTACTGTGAGGGTTATGGTTAGTGTTTGGGTTAGTGTGAGGATAAGGATTAGGGTGAGGGTTAGGTTGAGACTGAGGGTTAGGGTTAGCATTAGGGTTAGGGTCAAGTTTAGGGTGGGGATTAGGATGAGGGTTAGCATTAGGTTTAGTGTTTGGGTTAGGTTGAGTGTTAGGGTTAGGGTTAGGGTTAGGGTGCAGGTTAGGGTTAGGGTTAGAGTGTAGGTGTGGGTCAGGGTTAAGGTTAGGATTAGGTTTAGTGTTAGGTTGAGGCTGAGGGTGAGGGTGAGGGTGAGGGTTAAGGTTATGGTTAGGTTTAGGATGAGGGCTAGGGTGAGGGTGATGTTATTGTTAAGGAAAGTTTTAGGGTTAGGTTTAGGGTGACGATTAGGGTGGGGGTGAGGTTTAAGGTGAGGGTTAGGGTTAGGGTTAGGGTGATGTTTAGTGTGAGGGTGAAGGTGAGAGTGAGGATTTGGGTGGGTTAGGGTTAGGGTGAGGATTAGGGTTAGGGTTACATTTACGGTTAGTGTGAGGGTAAGGGTTATGATGACAGTTAGGGTGAGGGTGAGTGTTAGGGTTAAGTTTAGGCTTAGGGTGAGGGTTAGGGTGAGGGTTAGGGTTAAGGTTAGGGTTAGGGTGAGCGTTAGCATGAAGTTTAGGGTTTGGGTTAGGGTTTGGGTTAGGGTGAGGGTTAGGGTGAGGAGAAAGGGTAGGGTGAGGGTTAGGGAGAGGGTGAGGGATCGGGTTATGTTGAGGGTAAGGCTTAGGCTGAGGCTTAGGTTAAGAATGAGCATTTGTGTTAGCACAGGGTTGGGTTGAGGGTGAGGGTTAGGTTTAGGCTGAGGGGTAGTTTTAGGGTTAGGGTGAGGGTTAGGGTTAGGGTTAGGGTTAGGTTAAGGGTTAGGGTGTGGGTGATTGTGAGGGTTATGGTTAGACAGGGTGAGGGTGAGTGTTTGGGTTAGGGTTAGTGTGAGTGTGAGTGTGAGGGTTAGGTTTAGGATTAGGGTTAGGGTTAGGGTTAGCTGAGGTTGAGGGTATGAGTGAGGGTGATGGCTAGGGTTAGGGGTAGAGGTAGGGTTAATGTTAGGTTTAGGGTTAGTATTAGGGTTAGGGTTAGGATTAGACCGAGGATGTGGGTGAGGCTGAGGGTGAAGTTTAGGTTTAGGTTTAGGGTTAGGGTTAGAGTTAGGGTTAGGTTGAGTGCTAGGATGAGGGTGAGGGTTAGGATTAGCATTAGGGTTAGGTTGAGGCTTAGGGTGAGGGTTGAATGTTAAGTTTGCGGTTAGGGTGAGGGTGAGGGTTAGGTTTAGTGTGAGGGTGAGGGTCTGGGTTAGGATTAGGGTTAGGGTTAGATTTAGGGTGAGGGTGATGGTGAGGGTTAGAATTAGGATTAGGATTAGGGTTAGAATTAGGTGAGAGTGAGGGTGAGGTTTAGGTTTTGGGTTAGAATTTGGGTGAGGATGTGGGTTAGGATTAGGATTAGGGTTAGAATTATGGTTAGGGATAGGGTGAGGGTGAGGGTCAGGCTTAGGGTTAGGATTAGTGTTAGGGTTAGTGTGAGGATCAGGTTTAGGGTGAGGGTTAGGATGAGGGTGAGAAGGAGGGTGAGGATTAGGGTTAGCTTTAGGGTTAGGGTTAGGGTGAGGGTTAGGGTGAGGTTTAGGGTTAGGGTGAGGGTTAGGGTTAGGGTTAGGTCTAGGCTGAGGGTTAGGTATAGGGTAAGGGTTAGGGTTACGTTGAGGGTTAGGGTTAGGGTTAGTGTTAGGGTGAGGGTGAGGGTTAGGTTTAGGATTAGATTTAGGGTTAGTGTAAGGGTTAGAGTTAGGGTGAAGGGTAGGGTTAGGGTTAGGATTAGGGTTAGGGTAATTGTTAGAGTGAGGTTTAGGTTTAGGTTTAGGGTAAGAGTGAAGGTTAGAGTTAGGTTTAGTTTGAGGTTCAGGTTTAGGGTGAGCGCTACGGTGAGGATGACGGTTAGGGTGAGTATGAGGGTGAGGTTGAGGGTTTCGGTTAGGTAAGGGTTAGGGTTAGTGTAAGGGTGAGGATTAGGGTGATGGTGAGGTTTAGGTTGAGGTTTAGGTTTAGGGTGAGGGTTACGATGAGGATAAGGGTTAAGGTGATTACTCGGGTTTGGGTTCGGGTGAGGGTGTGGGTGAGGTTGAGGGTTCGTGTTTGGATTAGGGTTAGGTTTAGGGTGAGGGATAGGGTGACATTGAGGGTTAGGGTGAGGGTGAGGGTTAGGATTAGTGTTAGGGTGAGGGTGAGGTTAAGGGTGAGGGTCAGGGTTAGGTTTAGGGAGAAGGTTAGGGTTAGGGTGAGTGTTTGGGTTAGTTTGAGGGTTAGGGTGACGGTGAGTTTGAGGTTGAGGGTTAGGGTGAGGGTGATGGTGACAGTGAGGGTTAGGGTTAGGGTTAAGATTCAGATTAGGGTTAGGGTGAGTTTTAGGGTTATGTTTAGGGTTAGGGTGAGGGTGAGGCTTAGTGTTAGGGTTCAGGTGAGGTTTAAGTTTAGGGTGAAGGCTACGGTGAAGGTTAGGGTGAGTTTGAGGCTGAGATGGAGAGTTAGGGTTAGGGTGAATATTAGGGTTAGGATTAGGGTGAGGGTTAGGGTTAGGGTGATGTTTAGGGTGAGGGTGAAGGTGAGAATGAGGGTTCGTGTGAGGGTTAGTGTTAGGGTGAGGCTTAGGGATAGGGTTAGGTTTAGGGTGAGAGTGAGGGTAAGGTTGAGGCTGACAGGGTGAGGTTGAGGTTTAGGTTAGGTTAAGGTTTAGGGTTATGGTGAGGTTTAGGGTTAGGGTTAGTGTTATTGTTAGGGTTAGGGTTAGAGTTACATTGAGGGTGAGGGTTAGGGTTAGGGTGAGGTTTAGGGTTAGGATGAAGGTTAGGTTTAGTTTGAGGGTTAGTGTTAGTGTTAGGGTTAGTGTTAGGGTGAGGGTGTTTTAGAGGGTTAGGGATAGGGTTAGGGTTAGTGTTAGGGTGAGGGTTAGTGTTATGGTTAGGATGAGGGTTAGGGTAAGGGGTAGGTTTAGGGTTAGGCTGTATGTTAGGATTAGGGTGAGGGTTATGGTAAGGGTAAGGGTTAGGGTTAGGGTGAGGTTAAGGATTAGGGTGAGGGTGAGGGTTAGGGTTAGTGTTAGGGTTAGGGTGGGGTTTAGAGTTCTGGTTAGGTTTAGGGTGAGAGTTAGGGTTAGTGTTAGTGTGAGGCTTAGGTTGAGGCTTTGGGTTCGGGTGTGGGTTCGGGTTAGGGTTCGGGTTAGGTTTAGGGTTTAGGTTTAGGGTGAGAGTTAGGGTTTAGGTTTAGGTTTAGGTTTAGGGTGAGAGTTAGGGTTAGGGTTAGTGTGAGGCTTAGGTTGAGGCTTTGGGTTCGGGTGTGGGTTCGGGTTAGGGTTCGGTTTAGGGTGAGGGTTAGGGTGACAGTGAGGTTTAGGGTGAGGGTGTGGGTTAGGATAAGGTTTTGGGTGAGTTTTAGGGTTAGGGTGAGGATTAGCGTGAGGGGTAGGCTTAAGGTTAGGGAGAGGGTTAGAGTTTGTTTGAGGGTTAGGATTAGGGTTAGAGTTAGGTTTAGTATGAGGATAAAGGTTAGGGTGAGGGTAAGGGTGAGGGTTAGGGTTAGGGTTAAGTTTATGGTTAGAGTTAGGTTTAGGGTAAGTGTTAGGTTTAGGGTGAGGGTTAGGTTTAGGGTTAGCGTTAGGGTTAGGGTTAGGGTTAGGTTTAGGGTGAGGGTCAGGGTTAGGGTTTGGGTGAGGGTGAGGTTTAGTGTGAGGGTTAGTTTTAGGGTTCGGTTAGGCTGAGGGTGAGGGTTAGGGTTAGGTTCACGGTTAGGGTGAGGGTTAGGGTTAAGTTTAGGTTTAGGGTAAGGGTTAGGGTTAGGGTGAGGGTTATGTTTAGGGTTAGGGTTAGTGTGAGGCTGAGGCTGAGGGTTAGGTTTAGTGTGAGGATAAGGTTTAGGGTGAGGATTAGGTTGAGGTCGAGGTTTAGGGTTAGCATTAGGGTTAGGGTGAGGATTAGGGTTAGGGTTAGGGTAAGGGTTAGGTTTAGGGTTAGGGTAAGGGTTAGGTTTAGGCTTAGGGTTAGGTTTAGGGTTAGGATGAGTGTGAGGCTTAGGTATAGGGTTTGGGTGAGGGTTAGGCTTAGGTTTAGGTTTAGGGTTAGGGTGAGTGTGAGGCTTAGGGATAGGTTTAGGGTGAGGGTTAGGTTTAGGGTTAGGGTTAGGGTGAGGTTGATTTTTGTGGTGTCAGTGAGGGTTAGGATGAGGTTGAGGATGAGCATGATGTGTAGGTTAAGGGTGATGGTTAGTGTGAGGGTGACGGTTAGGGTTAGGTTTAGGGTGAGGTTAAGGGTTAGGGTTAGGATTAGGGTTAGTGTAAGCGTTAGGCTGAGGGTGAGGGTGAGGTTGAGTGTGAGGGTGAGGGTTAGGATGAGGGTTAGGGTTCGACTGAGAGTTAGGGTGAGGGTGAGGGTGAGTTTGAGGGTTAGGTTTAGGGTGAGGTTTAGGGTGAGTTTTAGGGTTAATGTTAGGTTTAGGGTTAGGGTTTAGTTAAGGGTTATAGTGAGAGTTATTGTGAGGGTGAGGGTTAGGGTTAGGGTGAGGGTAAGTGTTAGGGTGAGGGTTAGGGTGAGGGTTTGTGTTCAGGTTAGCATTATGGATAGGTTGATGGTGAAGGTTAGGGTCATGGTTAGGTTTAGGGTGAGGGATAGTGTTAGTGTATGGGTTAGGGTGAGTGGGTGAGAGTTAGGTTTAGGTTTAGGGTTAGGCTGAGAGTTAGGATGAGGGCAAGGTTTAGGGTGAGATTGAGTCTTAGGGTTAGCATTAGTCTTAGTGTGATGGTTAGGGTTAGGTATAGCATTAGGGTTAGTGTTAGGATTAGGGTGAGGTTTAGGATTAGGGTTAAGGTGAGTGTGATGTTTAGGGTTAGCATTAGGTTTACGGTTAGGATTAGAGTGAGGGTGAGGGTGATGGTTAGGTTTAGGATTAGGTTTAGGGTTAGGGTGAGGCTGAGGTTGAGGATGAGGTTGATGGTGAGGGTTAGGATTAGGGTTAGGCTTAGGGTGAGGGCTAGGGTTAGGGTGAGGGTTAGGGTGAGGTTGTGGTTTTAGGCTAGGAAAGGGTTAGGGTTAGGTTTAGGGTGAGGATTAGGCTGAGGGTGAGGTTGAATTTGAGGGTTAGGTTAAGGTGAGGGTTAGGGTTATGCTGAGGGTTAGAGTTAGGATTAGGGTTAGGGTTAGACTGAGGGTGAGAGTGAGAGTGAGGGTGAGGGTTAAGCTGTAGGTGAGGATAGGGTTACGGTGAGGGTTAGGTTTACTGTGAGGGTTAGGTTTAGGGTTAGGGTGACAGTAAGTGTTAGGGTGAGGGTTAGGGTGAGGGTGAGGTTTAGGTTTAGCATTAGGTTTAGCCTTAGTGTTAGGATGAGTGTTAGTGTTATGGTTAGGGTTAGGGTGAAGGTGAGGGTGAAGGTTAGTGTTAGGGTGAGGTTTAGGGTTAGGGTTAGGGTGAGGGTGAGGTTTAGGGTGAGGGTAAGTGTGAGGGTGAGGGTTAGGGTTAGGCTGAGGGTTAGGGTTAGCATTAGGGTGAGGTTGAGGGTGAGTTAGGGTGAAGTTTTGGATTAAGGTTAAGGATATGGTGAGGATTAGGGTTAGGGTTAGGTTGAGGGTGAGGGTTAGGGTGAGGCGTAACATTAGAATTTGGGTGAGGGTTAGGTTTAGTGTGAGGGTTAGGGTTAGGTTTAGGGTGACAGTAAGGGTTAGGGTGACGGTTAAGATAGTGTGAGGTAGGGTGAGGGTTAGAGTTAGGGTGATGGTTAGGGATAGGTTTAGGGTTAGGGTGAGGGTTAGGGTTAGGGTTAGGATTAGAGTTAGGGTGAGGGTAAGGCTTAGGGTGAGGGTTAGGGTGAGGGTTCAGATGAGGTTTAGCGTTAGGGTGAGGGTTAGGATTAGGGTTAGTGTGAGCGTTAGGGTTAGGGTGATGTTTCGGGTGAGGTTGAGGATTAATGTGAGGGTGAGTGGTTGAGGGTGAGGGTTAGGGTGCGGGTGGGGGTGAGGGTGAGTGTGAGGGCTAGGGATAGGTTTGGGTGATGGTGAGGGTTAGGGTTAGGATTAGGGTTAGTGTTAGGTTAAGGCTGAGGGGGAAGGGGCGGTTGAGTGTGAGGTTTAGGGATAGGGTTAGGGTTAGGGTTTAGGTAACTGTTAGGTTTAGGGTTAGTATAAGTGTTAGGCTGAGGGTAAGGGTTATGGTTAGTGTGAATGTTAGGTTTAGTGTTAGGGTTTGGGTTAGGTTGAAGGTAAACGTTAGGGTGAAGGTTAGGGAGAGTGTGAGGGTTAGTGTTATGGTGAGGGTTCGGGTGAGGGTTAGGGTTAGGGTTATGGTTAGGGTTAGCGTGAGGGTTAGAGTGAAGGTTAGGTTTAGGTTTAGTGTGAAGGTGAGGGTTAGGGTGCGGGTGAGGCTTAGGTTTAGAATGAGGGTTAGGGTTCGGGTTCGGGTTCGGGTTAGGTTTAGGTTGAGGGTTAGGGTTATGGTTAGGTTTAGTGTGAGGGTCAGGGTGAGGGTTAAGGGGAGGGTTAGGGTTAATGTTAGGGATAGGGTGAGGATTATGGTTAGGTATACAGTGAGGGTTAGGCTGAGGAGTAGGGTTAGGTTTAGGGTGAGGGTTAGTTTTAGTGTGAGGATGAGGCGTAGGGTTGGGGTGAGGGTAAGTGTTTGGGTGAGGGTTAGGGAGAGGTTTAGGGTGAGTTTTAGGGTTAGGGTTTGGGTTAGGTTTAGGGTTAGGGTAATTGTTAGAGTTAGATTTAGCGTTAGGGTGAGGGTGATGGTTAGGGTTAACGTGAGGGTTAGTGTTAGGGTGAGGGTGGGATTGAAGGTTAGGTTTAGGATTAGGGTTAGGGTTAGCGTAATGTTTAGGGGGATGGGGAGCTTGAAGTTGAGGGTTAGGGTTAGGTTTAGGGTTAGGGTGAGGGCTAGGTTGAGGGTGAGTTTTAGGGTGAAGGTGAGGGTGAAGGTTTGGTTTAGGTAAGTTTTAGGGTTAGGGTGAGGATTAGGGTGAGGGCGAGGGTCAAGCTGAAGTTAGGTTTAGGGTGAGGGTTTGGGTTAGGGTTAGGGTGAGGGTTAGGGTTAGGGTGATGGTTTGGGTCAGGGTGAGGGTTAGGGTAAGGGTGATGGCTAGGGTGAGGGTGAGGGTGAGGTTGACGTTTAGTGTTAGGGTTAGGTTTAGGGTGAGTGTGAGTGTGAGAGTTAGGATTAGGAATAGAGTTAGGGTTAGGGTTAGGCTGAGGGTGAGGGTCAGAGTGAGGGTGAAGGTTAAGTTTAGTGTTAGGGTTAGGGTTAGGGTGAGGGTCAGTTTTAGTGTGAGTGTAAGGGTGAAAGTTAGGGTTAGTGTCAGGGTTAGGGTGACGGTTAGGGTTTGGGTGATGTTTAGGGTGAGGGTGAGGTTTAGGATGAAGATGAGGGTTCGGTTGAGGGTGACGTTAGGGTGAGGGGTCGGGTTAGGGTGTGGGTGAGGATTAGAATTAATGTGAAGGTTAGCATTAGGTTTAGGGTTAGTGGGACGGTGAGGGTGAGGGTAGGGTAAGGGTTAGGTTGAGGGTTAGGTTTAGGGTTAGGGTTAGGGTGATGGTTAGGGGGAGGGGTAATGTTAGGGTTAGGGTGAAGTGTAGGTTGAGTGTGAGGATTAGGGTTAGGGGTAGGGTTAGGTTGAGGGTTAGGTTTAGGGTTAGCGTTAGGGTGAAGTTGAGGGCTAGGGTAAGAGTTTGTTTAGGGTGAGTTTGAGGGTGAAGGTTAGGTTTAGGATTAGGATTAGGGTTAGGGTTAGGGTGAGTGTTAGGGTGAGGGTGATGGTGAGGGTTAGGGTTAGTGAGGGTGAGGGTTATGGTTAGGGTGAGGATTAGTTTTAGGCTTAGTGTTAATGTTATGGAGAGGGTAAGGGTTAGGGTGAAGTTTAGTGTGAGGATGAGGGTTAGGGTTAGTTTTAGGGTTACTGTGAGGGTTAGGGTGAGGTTTAGGGTTATTGTTAGTGTTAGGGTGAGGGTGAGGTATAGGATGAGGTTTAGGGTTAGGGTGAGGGTTAGGGATAGTGTTAGGTTAGGGTGAGGGTGAAGGTGAGTTTTAGGTTTAGGTTTAGGTTTACAGTTTGGGTGAGAGTGAGGGTTAGGATTAGGGTTAGGGTTGTGGTTAGGATGAGGGTTAGGCTGCGGGTTAGAGTTAGGGTGATGTTTAGGTTTAGGGTTAGGGTTAGGGTGAGGTTTAGGGTGTGGGAAAGTGTTAGAGTGAGGGTTAGGGTGAGGGTGAGGGCTTGGGAGAGGGGGAGGGTTAGTGTTAACATTAGGGTTAGGGTGAGCGTGTGGTTTAGGGTGAGGGTTAGGGTTAAGGTTAGGGATAGGGTGGGGATTAAGGTTAGGGTTAGGCATAGGGTGAGAGTTAGGCTGAGGAACAGGCTTAGGTTTAGGATGAGGGTTAGGTTTATTGTGAGGATTAGGGTTAGGGTTAGGGTGAGTTTTAGGTTTAATGTGAGGGTTAGGGTTAGGGTTAGTGTGATGGTAAGGGTTAGGGTGAGGTTTAGGGTTAGGTGAGGTTTAGGATTAGCATTAGGTTTAGGTTTAAGGTTAGGATGAGGGTTACAGTTAGGGTGAGGGTGGGGTGAGGCTTAGGTTTAGGATGAGGGTTATGGTTAGGGTGAAGGTTAGGGTTAGTTTAAGAGTTAGGGTGAGGGTTAGTTTATGGTTAGGTTTGGTGTGAGGGTCAGTGTGAGGTTTAGGTTTAGGTTGAGGGTTAGGTTTAGGGTGAGGTTTAAGGTTAGGGTTAGGGTGAGAGATAGGGTTAGGTTTAGTGTTAGAGTCAGGTTGATGGTTATGGTCAGGGATAGGTGGAGGATTAGGTTGAGGGTTAGGGTTAGGGTAAGTGTTAGGGTTACAGTTAGGCTGAGGGTGAGGGAGAAAGTAAGGGTGAGGGTTAGGGTTAGGTTAGGGTGAGGGGTAGTTTGAGGGGTAGGGTTAGGGTTAGGGTGAGGTTTAGTGTGAGAGTTAGGATTAGGGTTAGGTTTAGGTTTAGTGTGAGGATAAGGGTTAGGTTGAGGGTTAGGTTGAGGGTGAGGGTTAGGGTTATCGTTAGGCTTAGGGTGAGGGTTAGGGTGAGGGTTAGGGTTAGGCTTAGGTTTAGGGTTAAGTTTAGGGTGAGGGTTAGGGTTAAGGTGATGTTTAGGGTGAGGGTGAGCGTTAGGATGACAGTGAGGGTGAGGATTAGGTTGAGGGTGAGGGTGAGGGTTTCAGTTAGGGTTAGGGTGAGGGTGAGGGTTAGAGTTAGGTTTAGGATTGGGGTTAGGTTTAGGGTTGGATTTAGGGTGAGGGTTAGGTTTCGTGTGAGGGTTAGGATTAGGGTTAGGGTTAGGGTGATTTTAAGTGTTTAGGTGAGGGTTAGGGTGAGGGTTAGGGTGAGTTTTAGGGTTATGGTTTGGGTTAGGTTTAGGCTTAGGATTAATTGTTAGGCTTAGGGTTAGGGTTAGGGTGATGCTGAGGGTTAGCGTTAGTGTTAGGGTTAGGGTGAGTGTGGGTTTGAAGTTAGGGTTAGCATTAGGGTTAGGGTTAGTGTAATGTTGATGGGAAGTGGAGGTTGAGGGTGAGGGTTAGGGTTAGGTTTGGGGGTAGGGTGAGGGCTAGGTTGAGGGTGAGTTTTAGGGTGATGTTGTGGCTGAGGGTTTCGGTTAGGTAGGTGTTAGGGTTAGGGTGAGGATTAGGGTGAGGGTGAGGGTTAAGCTGAGGTTAGGTTTAGGGTGAGGGTTTGGGTTAGGGTTAGGGTGAGGGTTAGGATGATAGTTAGGGTCTGGATGAGGGTGAGGGTTGGGTGAGGGTGAGGGTGAGGGTGAGTTTTAGGGTTAGGGTTAGGTTTAGGGTGAGTGTGAGGGTGACAGTTAGGATTAGGAATAGGGTTAGGGTTAGGGTTAGGCTGAGGGTGAGTGTCAGGGTTACGGTGAAGTTTTGGGTTAGTGTTAGGGTTAGGGTTAGGGTGAGGGTAAGTGTTAGGGTGAGGGTAAGTGTGAGGGTGAGGGTTAGGGTTAGGGTGATGGATAGGGTCAGTGTTAGGATTAGGGTGAGGATGAGGGTTAAGGTGATGGTGAGGGTTCAGGAGAGGGGGTGGGTTAGGGTGTGGGTGAGGATTAGGCTTAGGGTGTGGTTTAGCATTAGGTTTAGAGTTAGTGTGACGGTGAGTGTGAGGGTTAGGGTTAGGTTTACGTTGAGGGTTACGGTTAGGTTTAGGTTTAGGGTGATGGTTAGGGAGAGTGGTAATGTTAGGGTTTTGGTGAGGTTTAGGGTGAGTGTGAGTGTTAGGGTTAGGGTTAGGTTTAGGTTGATGGTTAGGGTTAAGGTTAGGGTTAGGGTGAGGATGAGGGTTAGGGTGAGAGTTAGGGTTAGGTTGAGTTTGAGGGTGAGTGTTAGGTTTAGGAGTAGGATTAGTGTTAGGTTTAGGGTGAGTTTTACAGTGAGGGTTCGCGTGAGGTTTCGGGTTAGTGTGTGGGTGAGGGTTAGGGTTACAGTGAGGATTAGTTTTAGGCTTAGGTTTAAGGTTATGGTGAGTATACGGGTTAGGGTGATGTTTAGTGTGAGGATGAGGGTTAGTGTTAGGGTTAGGGTGAGGGTTAGGGTGATAGTTAGGTTTAGGGTTAGGTTGAGGGTGAGGTATAGGGTCAGTTTTAGGGTTAAGGTGAGGGTTAGGGACAGTGTTAGGTTAGGGTGAGGGTGAGGGTGAGTGTTAAGATTAGGTTTAGGTTTAGAGTTAGGGTGAGGTTTAGGATTAGGGTTAGGGTTAGGGTTAGGATGAGGGTGAAGCTGAGGGTTAGGGATAGGGTTAGTGTGAGGCTTAGGGTTAGGGTTAGGTTTAGGGTTAGGGTAAGGGTGAGGGTTAGGGTTAGATTTAGGGTTAGCATAAATTTTAGGATGAGGGTTAGGTTTAGGGTTAGTGTGAGGGTTAGGTTTAGGGTTAGGGTAAGGGTTAGGGTGAAGGTAAAGTTTAGGGTGAGGGTTAGAGTGAGGGTGAGGGTTAGGTTAGGGTGAGGGTGAGGGTTAGGCTTAGGTTTAGGGTTAAGGTTAGTTTTCGGATGAGGGCTAGAGTGAGGGTGAAGATTAGTGTGAGGGTGAGGGTGAGGTGAGGTTTTCCTTTAGGTAAGGGTTAGGGTTAGGGTTAGGGTGAGGGTTAGGGTGAGTATGTGGTTTGGGGTTAGGGTTAGGGTGAAGGTGAGGTTGACGGCTAGTGTTAGGATGAGGGTTAGACTTAGGGTTAGGGTGAGGGTGAGCGTGAGGTTTAGGGTTAGGTTTAGTGTGAGGGTTAGGTTTACGGTGAGGGTTAGGGTTAGGGTGAGGGTTAGGGTTAGGGTTACGGTGAGGGTTAGGGTTAGGGTGATGTTTAGTGTGATGGTGAGGGTTAGGGTGAGGTTGAGTGTTCTGTTGAGAATTAGGGTTAGGTTTAGGGTTAGGGATTGCATTAGTGTGAGGGTAAGTGTTGGGGTGAGGGTTAGAGTGAGGGTGAGGTTTAGGGTTAGGTTGAGTGTTAGGTTTAGGGTTAGGGTTATTGTGAGGGTGATGGTTAGGGTGAGCCCTAAGTTTAGGGTTAGGGTTTGTTTGTGGGTTAGGGTGAGGCTAAGGGTTAGGGTGAGGTTTAGGGTGAGGGTGAGGGTTAGGGTTAGGGTGAGGGTAAGAGTTAGTGTGAGGTTTAGGCTGAGGGTTCAGGTTAGGGTTAGGGATAGGGTGAGGATTAGGGTTAGTGTGAGGGTTAGGATTAGGGTAAGTGTGAGGATAAGGGTTAGGGTGAGGTTTAGGTTGAAGGTGATGGTGAGGGTTAGGTTTATGGTTAGGGTTAGGGTGAGGGTTAGGGTTAGTGTGAGGGTTAGTGTGATGGTGAGGATCAGGTTGAGGGTGAGGGTTAGAATGAGGGTGAGGGTGAGGCTTAGTGTTAGGATTAGGGATGGGTTGAGTTTTAGGGTTAGGGTTATTGTTAGTGTTAGGGTTTGGGTTAGGGTGAGGGTGAGGGTGCGGTTGTGCATTAGGGTTAGGATTCCGGTTAGGGTGATGGTGGGGTTGAGGGTTAGGGTTAGGATTAGAGTTAGGGTTAGGATAAGGCTGAGGGGGAAGGGGAGTTTGAGGGGGAGGGTTAGGATTAGGATTAGGGTTAGGGTGAGGGCTAGCATGAGTGTGAGGGTTTGGGTGAGGGTGAGGCTGAGTGTTTCGGTTATGTAAGTGTTAGGGTTAGGGTGAGGATTAGGGTTATGGTGAGGATTAAGCTGAGGTTAGGTTTAGCACGATGGTTAGGGTTAGGGTTACGGTGACGGTTAGGGTTAGGGTGATGTTAGGGTAAGGGTGAAGGCGAGAGTTAGAATTAGGAATAGCGTTAGTGTTAGGGTTAGGCTGAGGTGAGGGTCAGGGTGACGGTGAAGGTTAGGATTATGTTTAGGGTGAGGGTTGAGGGTAGTGTGAGGATTATGGTTATGGTTATTGTTAGGGTTATGGTGAGGGTAAGGTTTAGGGTGAGGGTGATAGTTAGGGTGAGGGTTAGGGTTAGGGTTAGGGGGAGGGTTCGATTTAGTGTGATGTTTAAGGTGATGGTGAGGTTTAGGGTGAGGATGAGAATTTGGGTGTGGGTGTGGGTTCAGGTAAGGTTTCGGGTTAGGGTGTGGGTGAAGATTAGGGTTAGGGTGAGGGTTATCATTAGGTTTAGGTTTAGTGTGAGGGTGAGGGTGAGGGGTAGGGTTAGGGTTCGGTTGAGGGTTAGGGTTACGGTAAGGGTTAGGGTGAGTGTTAGAGAGACGGGTAGTGTTAGGTTTAGTGTGAGGTTTAGGGTGAGTGTGAGGGTTAGGGGTAGAGTTAGGGTTAGGGTTAGGATGAGGGTTAGACTGCGGGTAAGGGTTATGGTTAGTGTGAGTGTTAGGGTTAGGGTTAGGTTTATGGTTAGGGTGAGATTTATTGTTAGATTTAGGGTTAGCGTACGGGTTGGGCTGAGGGTTAGGGTTAGGGTTAGTCTGAGGGTTAGGTGTAGGGTTAGGGTAAGGTTTAGTGTGAGGGTAAAGTTTAGGTTGAGGGTTAGGGTGAGTGTGAGGGTTAGGGTTAGGGTGAGGTTAGGGTGAAGTTTAGGTTTAGTGTTAGGCTTAGGGTGAAGGTTAGGGTGTGGGTAAGTGTTAGGGTGAGGGTTAGGGTTAGGGTGAGGGTGAGGGTTAGCATTAAGGTTAGGGTGAGCGTGAGGGTTAGGGTGACGGATTGGGTTAAGTTTAAAGATAGGGTGAGGATTAGGTTTAGGGTTAGGTTTAAGGTGAGTGTTAGGCGGAAGGGTAGGCTTAGGTTTAGGGTGAGGGTTAGGTTTAGTTTGAGGGTTAGGGTTAGGGTTATGGTGACAGTAAGGGTTAGGGTGAGGGATCGGGTGAGTGTGAGGTTTAGGGTTAGCCTTAATTTTAGCTTTAGGGTTAGGATGAGAGTTAGGGTTAGGTTTAGGGATAGGGTGAATGTGAGGGTGAAGGTTAGTGTTAGGATTAGGGTTAGGGTTAGGGATAGTGTGTGGGTGACGGTGAGGTTTAGGGTTAGGGTTAGTGTGAGGGTGAGAGTTAGGATTAGGAATAGTGTTAGGGTTAGGGTTAGGCTGAGGGTGAGGGTCAGGGTGAGGGAAAAGTTTAGGGTTAGAGTTAGGGTGAGGGTAAGGGTGAGGGTTAGGGTTAGAGTCAGGCTTAAGTTGAGGGTTATTGTTTGGGTGATGGTTCGGGTGAGGGTGAGGATTAGGGTGAGGATGAGTTTTCGAGTGAGGGTGAGGGTGAGGGTGTGGGTTAGTGTGTGGCTGAGGATTAGGGTTAGGTTGTGGGTTAGAATTAGGTTTAGAGTTAGTGTGACGGTGAGAGTGAGGGGTAGGGTTAGGGTTTGGTTGAGGGTTAGGGTTAGGGTTAGGAGTAGGATGATTGTTAGGGAGAGGGGTAATGTTAGGTTAAGGTGAGGTTTAGGGTGAGTGTGAGGGTTAGGGTTAGGTTGAGGGTGAGGGTTAGGCTGAGGGTTAGGGTTAGGGTTAGAGTGAGTTTGAGGGTGAGGGTTAAGTTTAGGATTAGGATTAGGGTTAGGATCAGGGTGAGTGTTAGGGTGAGGGTGAGGGTGAGGTGACAGTAAGGGTTATTGTGTGGGTGAGGGTTAGGTTTAGGGTCAGGATTAGGTTTAAGCTTAGTGTCAAGATTATGGTGAGGGGAAGGGTTAGGGTGAGGTTTATTGTGAGGATGAGGATTAGGGTTAGTGTTAGTGTTAGGGTGAGGTTTAGGGTGAGGGTTATGGTTAGGGTCAGGGTTAGGGTGAGGGTGAGTTATATGGTGAGGTTAGGGTTAGTGTGAGGGTTAGGAATAATGTTAGGTTATGGTGAGGGTGAGGGTGAGGGTGAGGGTGAGTGTTAGTTTTAGGTTTAGAGTTAGGGTGAGGGTAAGGGTCAGGGTTAGGATTAGGGTTAACATGAGTGTTAGGCTGAGGGTTAGATTTAGGTTTAGTGTGAGGGTTAGGGTTAGGGTTAGGTTTAGGGTTAGGTTTAGGTTTAGGGTGAGGGTTAGGTTTCGATTTAGGGTTAGCATAAGGTTTAGGCTGAGGGTTAGGGTTAGGGTTAGTGTGAAGGTTAGGTTTAGGCTTAGGGTAAGGTTTAGGGTGAGTGTAAATTTAGGGTGAGGGTTAGGGTGAGGGTGAGGGTTAGGGTTAGGGGGAGCGTTAGGGTGAAGTTTAGGTTTAGGGTTAGGGTTAGTGTGAGGTTGAGGGTGTGGGTAAGTGTTAGGGTGAGGGTTAGGGAGAGGGTGAGGTTTAGGTTTAGGGTGAGGGTAAGGATTAGGGTGAGTGTTAGGGTGAGGGTGAGGGTTTCGGTTACCATTAGGGTTAGGGTTTGGGTGAGGTTTAGGGTGAGGTTTTGCGTTAAGGTTAAGGATAGGGTGAGGATTAGGGTTACGGTTCGGTTTACAGTGAGGACTAGGGTGAGGGGAAGGATTAGGGTTAGGGTGGGGGTTGGGTTTCTTGTGAGGGTTAGGGTTAGGGTTAGGGTAAGTTAAGGGTTAGGTTAGAGTTTAGGGTGAGCGTGAGGTTTAGGGTTAGCATTAGGTTTAGAGTTAGGATTAGGATGAGTGTTAGGGTTTGGTTTAGGCTGAGGCTTAGGGTGAGGGTTAGTTTTAGGGTGAGGGCTAGGGTGAGGTTGAGGATTAGGGTGAGGGTGAGGGTGAGGATGAGGTTTTCATTTAGGTAAGGGTTAGGGTTAGGGTTAGGGTGAGGTTTAGGGTGAGGTTGTGGGTTGGGTTTAAGGTTAGGATTAGAGTGAGGGTGAGGGTGAAGTTTAGTGTTAGGATGAGGGTTAGAGTTAGAGTTAGGATGAGATTGAGGGTGAGGGTGAGGGTTTGGAATAGGGTTAGTGTGAGGTTTAGGGTTACGGTGAGGGTTAGGGTTAGGGTGAGGGTTAGGGTTAGGCTTATGGTGAGGGTTAGGGTTAGTGTGATGTTTAGTGTGAGGGTGAGGGTTAGGGTGAGGATGAGTGTTCTGTTGAGAACTAGGGTTAGAGTTAGGGTTAGGGATCGGTTTAGTGTGAGGGAAAGGGTTAGGGTGAAGGTTAGGGTGAGGGTGAGGTTTAGAGTTAGGGTGAGGGTTAGATTTAGGGTTAGGGTTATGGTTAGGGTGAGGGACAGGGTGAGCCTTAGTTTTAGGGTTAGGATTAGTTTGCTGGTTAGGGTGAGGGTAAGGGTTAGGGTGAGGTTTAGGGTGAGGGTGAGTTTTAGGGTTAGGGTGAGGGTAAGGGTTAGGTTGAGGGTTAGGGTGAGGGTTAGGTTTAGGGTTAGGTATAGGGTGAGGATTAGTGTTAGTGTGAGGGTTAGGGTGAGGGTTAGGATTAGGGTTGGTGTGAGGATAAGGGTTAGGGTGAGTGTTAGGGTGAGGATGAGAGTTAGAGTTAGGTTTAGGGTGAGGGTTAGTTTTAGGGTGAGGGCTAGGGTGAGGGTTAGGTTTAGGGTTAGGGTGAGGGTTAGGTTGAGGGTGAGGGTTCGGGATAGGATTAGGGTGAGGGTGAGGTTTAGGTTTAGGGTGATGTTTAGGGTGAGATTGAGGGTTAGTGTGAGGGTGAGGGTTAGGGTTAGGGTTTGGTTGAGGGTTTGGGTTAGGGTTAGAATGAGGGTGAGGTTGAGGGTTTGGGTTAGGATTAAGATTAGGGTGAGATTTAGTGTTAGGGTTAGTGTAATTGTTAGGGTTAGGGTGAGGGTTAGGGTTAGGGTGAGGGTGAGGATTAGCTTTAGGATTAGGGTTAGGGTTAGGGTGAGGTTGGGTTTGAAGGTTAGGTTTAAGATTAGGGTTAGATTAGGGTAAGGCTGAGGGGGAAGGGAGGTTGAGGGTGAGGGTGAGGGTGAGGGTTAGGGTTAGGGTGAGGGTTAGGATTAGGTTTAGTGTTAGTATAAGGGGTAGGCTGAGGGTAAGGGTTAGGTTTTGGATTAGGGTTAGGTTTAGGGTGAGGTTTAGGGTGAGGCTTAAGTTTAGAGTTAGGTTTAGTATGAGGGTGAGGGTTAAATTTAGGTTTAGGGTGAGGTTTGGGGTTAGGGTGAGGATTAGGGTAGGGTTAGGGTGAGGGTGAGGGTGAGGGTGAGGGTGAGTTTTAGGGTGTGGGTAACAGTTAGGGTTAGGGTGAGGCTTAAGGTGTCCGTAGGGTTAGGGTGAGGGTGTGGGTTAGGGTTTCCGTGAGGAATATGGTTAGGGTTAGGTTTATGGTGAGGGTAAGTGTAAGGATGAGGTTTAGGGTGAGGGTGAGGTTTAGCGATAGCGTTAGAGTTAGGGTGAGGGTTAGGATCAAGGATAGGTTAGGTGAGGGTGAGGGTTAGAGTTAGGTTTAGGGCTAGTTTTAGGGTGAGGGTAAGATTTAGGGTGAGGTTTAAGGTGAGGGTGAGGGTTAGGGTTATTTTTAGGGTTAGGGTGAGTGTTAGGGTGAGTGTTATGGTGAGGGTTAGGTTTAGGTTTTCGTTTAGGGTGAGGGTTAGGGTGAGGTTTAGTGTTAGTGTTAGGGTTAGGGTTAAGCTGAGAGTTAGGGTGAGGGTAAGGGTTAGAGTGAGGTTTAGGGTGAGGGTTGCGGATAGCATGAGTATTAAGGATAGGTTTAGGGTGAGGGTAAGGGTTAGGGGGAGTGTGAGGGTTAGGTTTAGGATTAGGGTTAGTGTTAGAGAGAGGGTTAGGGATAGGGTTAGGATTAGGGTGAGGGTTTTGGTTAGGTTTAGAGTTAGGGTGAGGGTTAGGGTTAGTGTTTGGATTAGGGTTAGGGTTAATGTTAGGGTTAGGTGAGGGTTAGGGATAGAATTATGGTTAGGGTGAGGGTCAAGGTTAGGTTTTGGCTTGGAGTTAGAGTGAGGGTGAGTGTGAGTGTTAGGGTTAGGTTTAGCTTTAGGGATAGGGTTAGGCTGAGGGTGAGGGTGAGGGTGACGGTGAGGTTTAGGGTTAGGGTGAGGTTTAGGGTTGTGGTTATGGTTAGGGTTGGGTTGAGGGTTAGGGTTAGGGTTAGGAAGAGGGTTTGGCTGAGAGTTAGGGTTATGGTTAGGGTGAGGTTTAGTGTTAGTGTGAGGGTTAGGATGAGGGTTAGGCTGAGGTTTAGGGTTAGGGAGAGGGTAAGGGTGAGTTTTAGAGTGAAGGTTAGGTTTAGGTTTCAGGTTAGGGTGAGGGTTAGAACGAGGTTTAGTTTTAGTGTAAGGGTTAGGTTTAGGGTAAGGGTTAGGGTGAGGGTAAATGTTAGATTGAGTTTTAGGGAGAGGGTGAGGGTTAGGGATAGCATTAGGTTTAATTTTAGGTTTAGGGTGAGGCTTACGTTTAGGGTTACTTTGAGGGTGAGGGTTAGGTTTAACATTAGGGTTAGGGTTAGGGTGAGGGTTAGGGTGAAGTTGAGGGTTAGGGTTAGGGTGACGTCTAGGGTTACGGTTAGTGTTAGGGTAAGGTTTAGGTTTAGGGTGATGGTGAGGGTGAGGGTTAGGTTTAGGATTAGGCTTAGGTGTAGGGTTAGCCTTAGGGTGAGGGTGAGGCTGAGTGTCAGAGTTAGGTTTAGGGTGAGGTTTAGGGTAATGTTTACGGTTAGGGTGAGGTTGAGGGTGAGGATTTAGGTGAGGTTGAGAGTTAGGTTTTGGGTTAGGTTTAGGGTTAAGGTTAGGGTTAGAGTTATTGTTAGGGTTAATGTTAGGATGAGGGTTAGGCTGAGGGTTAGGGTGAGGGTAAGGGTTAGGGTGAGGGTGAGGGTTAGGTCAAGGATTAGGGTTAGGTTCAGGGTGAGGGTTAGGGATAGCTTTAGGATTAGGGTGAGGGTTTTGGTTAGGATTAGGTTTAGAGTTAGGGTGAGTGTACGGGTTAGGGTTTGGATTAGTGTTAGGGTAAGGGTTAGGCTGAGGGTGAGGTTGAGGGTGCGGGTTAGGATTAATGTTAGTGTTAGGGTTAGGGTTAGAGTGATAGTTAGGGGGAGGTTTAGGGTGAGGGTTAGGATGAGGGTTAGGCTGAGGGTTAGCGTTAGGGTTCCAGTGAGGGTAAGGGTTAGGGTGAGAGTTAGGCTTAGGGTTAGGCTTAGGGTTAGGGTGAAGGTTAGACTGAGGGTTAGTGTTAGGGTTAGGGTTAGGGATAGGGTGAGGGTTAGGCTGTGGGTAAGGATTAGAGTGAGGGTTAGGGTGATGGCAAGGTTTAGGGATAGCATTAGGTTTAAGGTTAGGTTTAGGGTGAGGATTAGGGTTAGGATTAGGGTTACTGTGAGGGTTATGGAAAGCATTAGGATTAGGGTTATGTTGAGGTTTAGGGTTAGGGTTAGGGTGAGGATTTGGGTTAGGGTTAGGGTTAGGGTGAGGGTTAGGCTTAGGGTGAGGGTGAGGGTTAGATTCAGGGTGAGGTTTAGGTTTATGATTGGGGGTAGGTTTAGGTTTAGGATTAGGGTGATGGTGAGGGTGACGGTGAGAGTTAGGTTTAGGGTGAGAGTTATGGTTATGGTTAGGGATAGGGTGAGGATGAGGGAGAGGGTTAGGGTGAGAGTGATGGTGAGAGTGAGGGTGAGGGTGAGTGTTAGTTTTAGGGTGAGTATTAGGGTTATGGTTAGGGTTAGAGTGCGGGTGAATTTGAGGGTTAAGTGTGAGAATGAGTGTTAGGTTGAGCGTGAGGGTGAGGGTTAGGGTTTAGGTGAGTGTCAGTTTTGGGTTAGGGTTAAAGTTAGGGTGAGGGTTAGGGTTAGTGATATGATGAGGGTTAGGCTGAGGGTTAAGGTTAAGATTAGGGTGAGGGTAAGGGTTTAGGGTGAGGGTCAGGGTTAGGTTTTGGATTAGGGTTAGGGTTAGGGTGAGGGTTAGGGATAGGGTTAGGATTAGGGTGAGGGTTTTGGTTAGGGTTAGGTTTTGACTTACGGTGAGGTTTAGGGTTAGTTTTTGGATTAGGGATATGGGTTAGGGTTAGGCTGAGGGTGAGGTTGAGGGTGAGGGTGAGGGTTAGAGTTAATATGAAGATTAGGGTTTGGGTTATCGTTAGGATGAGGGTTAGGCTGAGGGTTAGGGTAAAGGTTCGGGTAAGGGTAAGTGTTAGGGTGAGGTTTACGTTGAGGGTGAGGGTTAAGTTTAGGCTTAGGGTTAGGGTGAGTTTTATGGTTAGGGTGAGGGTGAGGGTTAGGGTTAGGGTTAGGGTGAGGATTAGGTTTAGGTGAGGGTTAGGGATAGGTTTGGGGTTAGGGTGAGTGTGAGGAGTAGGTTTAGGTTTAGGTTTAGGGTTAGGCTGAGGGTGAGGGTGAGGTTTAGGGTTAGGGTTAGGGTTAGGGTTGGGTTGAATGTTAGGGTTAGGGTTAGGAAGAGGGTTTGCCTGAGGGGTAGGGTTATGGTTAGGGTGAGGTTTAGGGATAGTGTGAGTGTTGGGATGAAGTTTAGGCTGAGGGTTAGGGTTAGGGTTAGGGTGAGGGTAAGGGTTAGGGTTAGGGTGAGGGTTAGGTTTAGGATTAGGGTTATTGTTACGGTGAGAGTTAAGGATAGGGTTAGGGTTAGTGTGAGGGTTAGGGTGAGGGTTAGGGTTAGGTTTAGGGTGAGGATTAGGGTGAGGGTGAGTTTTAAGGTGAGGGTTAGGTTTAGGGTGAGGATTAGGGTTAGGGTTAGGGTGAGGTTTAGGATTAGGGTGATGTGTAGGGTGAGGGTGAAGTTTTGGGTGAGGATGAGGTTGAGGGTGAGGGTTTAGTTGAGGGTTAAGGTTAGGGTTAGGGTGAGTGTTAGGGTGATGGTGACAGTGATTGTTAGGGTGAAGTTGAGGGTTAGGGATAGGGTTAGGGTGAGGGTTAGTGTTAGTATTAGTGTGATGGGTAGGGTGATGGTTTGGGTTCAGGTGAGGGTGAGGGTTAGTTTTAGGGTGTTGGTGACATTTAGGTTTAGGGTGAGGGTTAAGGTGACAGTGAGGATTAGGGTTAGGGTTAGGGTTATGGTGAGGGTAAGGGTTAGTATGAGGTTTAGGGTGAGGGTGAGTTTTAGGGATAGCTTTAGAGTTAGGGTGAGGGTTAAGGTGATGGTTAGGATCCACGTTAGTTTAGGTGAGGATTGAGGGTTAGAGTTAGGTTTAGGGTTAGGTTTAGGGAAAGGGTAAGGTTTAGGGTGAGGGTTAGTTGAGGGTGAGGGTTAGGGTTAGGTTGAAGGTTAGCGTGAGCATTAGGGTGAGGGTTAGGTTTAGTTTTAGAGTTAGGGTGAGGGTTAGGGTGATGTTTCGTGTTAGTGTTAGGGTTAGAGTGAGGGTTAGGGTGATGGTAAGTATTAGGTTTATTGTTAGGGTGAGGGTTAGGGTGAGGTTTAGTGTTAGTGTTAGGTTTAGGGTTAGGTATTGGGTTAGGGTGAGGGTTAAGGGTTAGAGTGAGGGTTAGGGTTAGGGTTAGGGTGTTAGGGTTAGGGTGATGGTGAGAGTAAGGATTAAGGTGAGGACTAGGGTTAGGGTTAGGGTTAGGGTAAGGTTTAGGTTTAGGGTGAGGGTAAGTGTGCGAGTTAGTTTTAGGATTAGGATTAGGTTTAAGGTTAGGCTTAGCGTGAGTGTCAGAATTAGGTATAGGGTGAGGGTTAGGGTGAGGGTTAGGGTGAGGGTGAGTGTGAAGTTGAAGGTGAGGTTGAGTGTTAGGGTTTGGTTGAGGGTTAGGGTTAGGGTTAAGTTTAGGGTTAGGTTTAGGGTTAGGGAGAGGGTTAGGGAGAGGGTAAGGGTTAGAATGAGGGTGAGTGTTAGGTTTAGGATTAGGTTTAGGGTTGGGTGAGGGTTAGGGATAGGGTTAGTTTTAGGGTGAAGGTTTTGGTTTGGGTTAGGTTTAGAGTTAGGGTGAGGGTGAGGGTTAGCGTTTGGATTAGGGTTAGGGTTAGGATTAGGCTTAGGGTGATGTTGAGGGTGAGGGGTGAGGGTTAGGGTTAATGTGAGGGTTAGGTTTAGGGTTAGCGATAAGGTTACTGTGAGGGTTAGGTTTAGTGTTAGGGTTAGGATGAGGGTTAGACTGAGAGTTAGGGTTAGGTTTGGGTGAGGGTAAGGGTTAGTGTGAGGGTTAGGGTGAGGTGACGTTTAGGTTTAGGCTTGGGATAGGGTGAGGGTTAAGGTGAGGGTTAGTGTTAGGGTTAGGATTGGGGTTAGGGTGAGGTTTAGGGTGTGGGTAAGGGTGAGGGTGTGGGTAAGTTTTAGAGTGAGGCTTAGGGTGAGGGTGAGTTTTAGGGATAGCATTCGGGTTAAGGTTAGGTTTAGGGTGAGGGTTAGGGATAGGGTTACGGTGAGAGTGAGGGTTAGGGTTTGCATTAGGGTTAGGTTTAGGATAAGGGTGAGGTTTAGGGTTAGGGTTAGGGTGAGGGTGAGGGTGAGGGTTAAGGTTAGGGTTAGGGTGAGGGATAGGTGCAGGGTGAGGGTTATGGTTAGCTTTAGGGTGAGGGTTAGGTTTAGGATTAAGCTTAGGTGTTGGGTTAGGCTTAGGATGATGGTGAGGCTGAGGGTCAGAGTTAATTTTAGGGTTAGGGTTAGGATTATGGTTAGGGATACGTTGAGGATGAGGGTGAGGGTTAGGGTTAGGGTGATGTTGAGCTTGAGGGAGAGGGTAAGGGTTAGGTTCAGGGTGAGGATTTGGGTTATGGTTAGGTTTAGAGTGAGGGTGAGTGTGAGGGTTAGTGTGAGCGTGATAGTGAGGTTGAGGGTGAGAGTGAATGTTAGGGTTTAGGTGAGGGTCAGTTTTAGGGTTAGGGTTAAGGTTAGGGTGAGGGTTAGGGTTAGGGTTCGGGTTAGGATGAGGGTTAGGCTGAGGGTTAAGGCTAGGGTTAGGGTGAGGGTAAGGGTTAGGGTGAGGGTGAGGGTTAGGTTTTGGATTAGGGTTAGGGTTAGTGTGAGGGTTAGGTTTAGGGTTAGGGTTAGGTTGAGGGTTTTGGTTAGGGTTAGGTTTAGAGTTAGGGTGAGGGTTAGGGTTAGTGTTTGGATTAGGGTTAGATTTAGGCTGAGGGTGATGTTGAGGGTGAGGGTGAGGGTTAGGGTTAATGTGAGGGTTAGGGTTAGGGTTAGCGTTAAGGTTATGGTGAGGGTTAGGTTTAGGATTAGGCTTAGGATGAGGGTTAGGCTGAGGGTTGGGGTTAGGGTGAGGGTGAGGGTAAGGGTTAGGGTGAGGTTTAGGGTGAGGGTGAGGGTGAGGGTTAGGGTTAGTGTTACAGTTAGGGTGATGTTAGGGTGAGGCTTAAGGTTATGGTGAGGATTAGGCTTAGGGTTAGGGTGAGGGTTGGGGTTAGTGTGAGTGTTCGCTATAGGGTTGGGTTTAGGGTGAGGGTCAGGGTTAGGGTGAGGGTTAGAGTTAAGGTGAGGGTGAGGGTTAGGTTTAGGGTTAGGATTAGGGTTAGGGTTAGATTTAGGCTGAGGGTGAGTGTAAGGTTGAGGGTTAGGAATAGGTTGAGGGTTAGGGTTAGGGTTAGGGTTAGGTTGAGGGTTAGGTTTAGGGTTAGGGTCAGGGTTAGGGTTAGTGTGAGGGTTAGGGTGAGGGTTAGAGTGAGAGGTAGTTTTAGGGATAGGGTTAGGGTGAGGTTTAGTTTTAGGGTGAGGGTTAAGGTTAGGGTTAGAGTGAGGGTTAGGTTGAGCATTAGGGTGAGGGTTAGGGTAAGGTTTAGTGTTAGTGTTAGGGTTAAGGTTAGGGTGAGGGTTAGGGTGAGGATCCGGGTTAGAGTGAGGATTAGGGTGAGGGTGAGGATTAGGGATAGCATAAGGGTTAGGTTTAGGTTTACGGTGACGGTTAGGGTTAGGTTTAGGATTAGGTTGAGGGTAAGGTTTATTGTTATCCTTAGGGTTAGGGTTAGGTTTAGGGTGTGGGTTAGGGTAAGGGTTAGGATGAGGGTGAGTGTGAGGGTTAGGGTTAGGGTTAGGGTGACGGTTAGGTTTAGGGTGAGGGTTAGGGTTAGGGTGACGGTGAGGGTAAGGGTTAGGGTGAGGGCTAGGTTTAGGGGTTAGGTTGAGATTTAGGTTTAAGGTGAGTGTGAGGTTGAGGGTTTGGTTTATAATGAGGCTTAGGTGTAGGGTTAGGCTTTGGGTGAAGGTGAGGTTAAGGGTAAGATTTAGGTTTAGGGTGAGGGTTAGGCTTATGGTTAGGGTTAGGGTGAGGGTGAGGGTTAAGTGTGATGGTTTGCGTGAGGGTGAGGTTGATGTTTAGGTTTAGGGTGAGGGTTAGGGTGAGGTTGCGGGTGAGTTTTAGGGCGAGGTTGAGGTTTAGGGTTTGCATTAGGGTAAGGATTAGGGTTAGGCTGAGTTTTAGGGTTAGGATTAGGGTGAGTGTGAGGTTGAGGGTGAGTGTGAGGTTTAGGCTGAGGTGTATTGTTAGGGTTAGGGATAGGTTGAGGTTTAGGTTTAGGGTTATGTTTAGGGTGAATGTTATGCTGAAGGGTAGGTTTAGGGTTAGTGTGAGGGTTAGGGTTAGGGTACGGGTTAGGGTTAGCTTTAGGATGAGGTTGAGGATGAGGGTAAGGTTTAGGGTGATGGTTAGGTTGAGGTTGAGGTTTACGGTTAGCATTAGGTTTAGAGTTAGCCTTAGGCTGAGGTCTAGGGTTAGGATTAGGGTTAGGGTGAGGGTGATGGCTAGTGTTAGCATTAGGGTTAGGTTTTGGGTTAGGATTAGTGTTAGTGTGAGGTTTAGGGATAGGCTTAGGGTAAGGATGATGGTAAGGGTTAGAATTAGGTTGAGGGTGAGGGTGAGATTGAGGGTGAGGTTTAGGGTTAGGGTTAGTTTTAGGGTGAGAGCTAGAGTGAGGGTGAGGGTTTGGGTGAGTGTTAGGGTTAGGGAATTGGTTTCAGTTAGGAAAGGCTTAGGGTTAGGTTTAGGGTGAGGATTAAGGTTAGGGTTAGGTTGAGGGTGAGGATTAGGGCTAGGGTGAGGATTAGGGTTAGGGTTAGGTTGAGGGTGAGGATTAGGGTGATGTTTAGGGTTCGGGTTCGGGTTCGGGTGAGGGTGAGGGTGAGTGTTAGGGTGTAGGTGAGGGTTAGGGTTAGGGTGCGGGCTAGGGTTAGGGTTAGGGATAGGGTGATGTTTAGGTTTAGTGTGAGGGTGAGGATGAGGGTTAGGTATAGGATTAGGCTTAGGTGTAGGGTTAGGCTTAGGGTGAGGGTCAGAGTTAGGGTTTAGGGTGAGGGTTAGGGTTATGGTTATGGTTAGGGTGATGGTGAGGTTTAGGGAGAGGGTGATGGTGAGGGTGAGGGTGAGGTTTGGGTTTAGGGTGAGGGATAGGGTTATGGTTAGTGTTAGGGTGAGGGTGATGGTGTGGGTTACGGTGAGGGTGATGGTGAGGTTGAAAGTTAGTGTGAGGGTTAAGGTTTGGGTGAAGATTAAGTTTAGGGTTTGGGTTAAGTTTAGGTTGAGGGTTAGGTTTAGGATTAGGATGAGGGTTAGGCTGAGGGTTATGTTTAGGGTTAGGGTGAGGGTAAGGGTTAGGTTGAGGGTGAGGGTTAGGATTAGGATTAGGGTTAGTTTTAGGGTGAGAGTAAGGGATAATGTTAGGGTTAGGGTGAGGGTTTTGGTTAGGGTTAGGTTTAGAGTTAGGGTGAGGGTGAGGGTTAGGGTTAGGTTTTGAATTAGGTTTAGGGTTAGTGTTAGGCTGAGTGTGAGTTTGAGGTTGAGGGTGACGGTTAGGGTGAGGGTGAGGGTTAGAGTTAGGGTTAGGATGAGGGTTAGGGTAAGGGTGAGGGTTAGGATGAGGGTTAGCGTCAGAGTAGTGAGGGTTAGAATTAGGCTTAGGGTTAGGGTGAAGTTTAGAAGTTTAGTGTGAGGTTTAGTGTTAGTGTTAGGGTTAGGGTTAGAGTGAGTGTTAGCATGAGGGTAAGGGTTAGGGTGAGGGTTAAGCTGATGGTGAGGGATAGGGTTAAGGTGAGTGTAAGGGTTAGGGCGAGTTTTATGGTGAGGCTGAGGGTTAATGTTACCATTAGGGGTACGGTGAGGGTGAGGGTTATGGTGAGGGTTAGGGTTACTGTTAGGGATTGGGTATTAGGGTTAGGGTTAGGTTTAGGGTGACGGTTAGGCTGAGGGTAGGGTTAGGGTTAGTGTTAGGGTGTGGGTTAATTTTAGCGTTAGGGTTAGGGTGAGGTTGAGGGTGAGGGTAAGGGTTAGGGTGAGGGTTATGGTGAGGTTGAGGTTTAGGGTTAGCATTAGGGTTAGTTTTAGGGTTAGGGTTAGCGTTATGATTAGGGTTAGGGTGAAGGTGAGGGCTAGTGTTAGCATTAAGGTTAGGGTTAGGATTAGGTTGAGGGTGAGGTTTAGATTGAGGGAGAGGGTTAGGTTGAGGGTTAGGGTGAGGGGGAGGTATTTGGTTTGGAAAGGGTTAGGGTTAGGGTGAGGATTAGGATGAGGGTGAGGTTTAAGTTGAGGATTAGGGTTAGGGTGAGGAATAGGGTTAAAGTTAAGGTTTGGGTTAGGGTTAGGCTGATGTTTAGGGTGAGGGTGATGGTTAGGGTGAAGGTGAGGCTGAGAGTGAGGGTGAGGATGTAGGTGAGGGTTAGGGTGATGGTGAGGGTTGGGGTGATTTTGATGGTTAGGGTAAAGACGAGGGTGAGGGTAAGGTTAGGGTTAGGGTGAGGGTTAGGTTTAGGTTTAGGGTTAGTGTGAGGATAAGTGTTAGGGTGAGGGTTAGGTTGAGAGTGAGGATTAGGGTTAGTGTTAGGGTTAGGGTTAGGTTTAGGATGAGGGTTAAGGTGAGGTTTAGGGTTCGTATGAGGGTGGGGGTTAGAGTTAGGTTTAGTGTAAGGTTTAGGGTTAGAGTGAGGGTGATTGTGAGGGTTAGTGTGAGCGTGAGGGTGAGGTTGAGGCTGAGGGTGAGGGTTAGGGTTTAGGTGAGGGTCAGGTTTACGGTTAGGGTTAAGGTTAGGGTGACCGTTAGGGTTAGGGTTAGGTTTTGGGTGAGGGTTAGGCTGAGGGTTAAGTTTAGGGTTAGTGTGAGGGTAAGGTTTAGAGTGAGGGTAAGGGTTACGGTGAGGGTGAGGGTTAGGTTTTGGATTAGGTTTAGGGTTAGGGTGAGGGTTAGGGAAGGGTTACGATTAGTGTGAGGGTTTTGGTTAGGTTTAGGTTTAGAGTAAGGGTGAGGTTTAGGGTTAGTGTTTGGATTAGGGCTAGGTTTATGGTTAGGCTGAGGGTGAGGTTGAAGGTAAGGGTGAGGGTTAGGGTTAATGTGAGGATTAGGATTTGGATTAGCGTTAAGATTAGGGAGAAGGTTAGGTTTATGGTTAGGGTTAGGATGAGGCTTAGGCTGAGGATTAGGTTTAGGGTTCGGGTGAGGGTAAAGGTTAGTTTGAGGTTTAGGGTGAGGGTGAGGGTTAGGGTAAGGCTAACGGTTAGGGTGAGGGTTAGGGTAGGGTTAGGGTGAGGGTGAGGTTTAGGGTTAGGGTGAGTGTGAGGGTTAGCGTAAGGTGAGGGTTAGGGATAGGGTTGGGTTTAGGGTGAGGGTCAGGGTTAGGGTTAGGGTTAGAGTTAAGGTGAGGGTGAGTGTCAGCATTAGGGTTAGGTTTAGGGTTAGTGTTAGCGTTTGGCTGAGGTTGAGGATGAGGGTGAGGGTGAGGTTGAGGGTTAGGTTGAGGGTTAGAGTCAGGGTTAGGGTTAGGGTTTCGTTGAGGGTTAGGGTTAGGCTTAGGAAATGGGTTTGCCTGAGCATTAGGGTTATGGTTAGGGTGAGGTTTAGGGTTAGTGTGAGGGTTACAATGAGAGTTAGACTGATTGTTAGGGTTAGGTTTAGGCTTAGGCTTAGGCTTAGGCTTAGGCCGAGCATGAGGGTGAGGGTTAGTGTTAGGGTTAGTGTGAGTGTGAGGTTAAGATTGATTATTAGTTTTAGGGTTATTGTAAGGTGTAGAGTAAAGATGAGGGTTAGGGTTAGGGTTAGGGTGAGGGCTAGGGTGAGTGTGAGGGTTACGGTTAGGGTGAGGATTATGTTTAGGATGATGGTTAGGGTTAGTGTGAGGGTTAGTGTTAGGGTTAGGGTTAGTGTTAGGTTGAGGGTAAGTGTTAGTTTGAGGGTTAGGGTTAGGGTGAGGGTTATGTTAGAATGAGGGTTAGGGTTAGGGTTACTGTTTCAGTGAGGTTGAGGTTTAGAGGTAGGGTTAGGGTGTGGTTTATGTTTAGGGTTATTGTTAGAATTAGGTTTAGGGTGAGGGTGAGGTTTAGGGTTAGAGTTTGCCTTAGTGATAATGTTAGGGTTAGGGTGAGGGTCTGTGTGAGGGTTAGGGTTAGGCTTAAGCTTAGGCTTAGGCTTAGGCTTAGACCGAGTGTGAGTGTGAGGGTTAGGTTTAGGGTTAGGGTTAGGGTTAGTGATAGTGTTAGGTGTAGGGTTAGGGTGAGGGTGACAATAATTGTAACGGTGAGTGTTAGGGTTAGGATCAGGTTTAGATTGAAGGTGAGTGTGAGAGTTACAGTTAGGGATAGGGTTATGCTTAGGGTTAAGGTGAGAGTTAGTGTTAGGGTTAGGGTTAGTGTTAGTGTTAGGGGTAGGGTTAGGGTGAGATTTAGGGTGAGGGTGAGGGTTAGGGTTAGGCTTAGGCTTAGGCTTAGAGTTAGGATGAGGGTGATGGTGGGGGTGAGGGTTAGTGTTATGGTCAGGGTGAGGATTAGGGTTAGGGTGCTGGTTTGGGTTAGGGTTAGGGTTAGTGTTATTGTTAGGGTAAGTGTTAGAGTTACGGTGAGGGTGAGGGTGAGTGTGAGGGTTAGGGATAGGGTTAGGCTTAGGCTTAGGGTTAGGATGAAGGGGATGGTGGGGGTGAGTGTTAGTGTTATGGTGAGGGTGAGGATTAGGGTTAGGGTGAGGGTTGGGATGAGGATAAGGGTTACGGTGAGTGTGAGGGTTAGGGTTAGGGTGAGGGTTAGGGTTAGGAATAGGGTTAGGGTGAGGGTGAGGTTTAGGATTAGGGTTAGGATTAGGGTTATTGTTAGTGTTATGGTTAAGGTTACCTATGCAGTGAGGGTGAGGCTGAGGGTAAGGGTTAGGGTTATGATTAGGGTTAGGGTTAGGATTAGGGTTAGGGTGAGGGTGAGGTTGAGGGTGAGGGTTAGGGTTAGGGTGATGATTAGGGTTACGGTTAGCTTGAAGGTTAGGATGAGTTTTAGGGATAGGGTGAGTGTTATGGTGACGGTGAAAGTATGGGTAAAGTTGAGGGTTAGGCTGTGGGTGAGGGTTAAGATAAGGGTGAGGTTAGGGTGAGGGTGTGGGTTAGGATAAGTGTGAGGGTTAGGGTGTAGATAAGAGTTAGGGTTAGGGTTAGGCTGAAGGTGAGGTTGAGGTAGAGGGTTAGATTTAGGGTGAGTGTTAGGATTAGGGTTAGGGTGAGTGTTATGTTGAAGGTTAGGGTTACGATTAGTGTTAGGCTGTGGGCTAGGTTGAGGGTGAGGTTTAGGGTTAGGGTTAGGGTGAGGTTTAGGGTTAGGGTTAGGTTGAGGGTGAGGTTTAATTTTAGAGTTAGGGTTTGGGTGAATGTTAGGGTTAGGTTTAGTGTTAGGGTGAGGGTGAGGTTTAGGGTTACGGTTAGGATTAGGATTAGGGTTAGGGTGAGGGTGAGTGTGAGGGTTAGGGTGAGGGTTAGGGTTAGGCTTAGGGTTAGGCTGAAGTTGAGGGTGAGGGTTAGGTTTAGGGTGAGGGTGAGGTTTAGGGTTAGAGTTAGTGTTAGTGTGAGGGTGAGTGTTAGGATCAGGTTGTGGTTGAGAGTTAGGATTAGGGTAATGCTTAACGTTATGGTCAGGTTGAGGGTTAGGATGAGGGTTAGGGTTAGGGTGGGGGTTAGGTTGAGGCTGACAGTAAGGGTTAAAGGGAGGGTTAGGCTGAGAGTGAGGATTACTGTAAGGGTGAGGGTTAGGGTTAGGGTGAGTGTTAGGGTTAGGGTTAGCGTGAGAGTGTGGTTTAGATTGAGGGTTACTTTTAGGGTTAATGTGAGGTTTAGGGTGAGGATGAGTTTTAGGGTTAGATTGAGGGCTAGAATGAGGGTGAGGGTTAGGATTAGAGTTAAGGTGAGTGTTAGGGTTAGGGTGATGGCTAGGGTTAGTGTGAGGCTTAGTGTTAGGGTTAGGGTTAGTGTTAGGGTCAGTGTAAGTGTTAGAGTGAGGGTTAGGGTTAGTGTGAGGGTTATGGTTCGAATGAGGGTTAGTTTTAGGTTTAGGGTTATTGTTAGGTTTAGGGTTAGCTTTAACATTGGGTTTAGGGTTAGGATTTGGGTTAAGGTGAGGACTACGGTGAGGGTGAGGTTTAGTATTAGCTTAGTATTAGGCTTAGGCTTAGGTTTAAGCTGAGGCTGAGGGTGAGTTTGAGGGTTAGGCTTAACATGATAGTTAGGGTTATGGTTAGGGTGAGGGTTAGGATGAGGGTTAGGGTTAGGGTGAGGTTTAGGCTGAGGGTGACAGGAAGGGTAAAGGTGAGGGTTAGGGTGAGGATTAGTGTTAGGGTTAGGGTGAGAATGAGGGTTAGATTGAGGATTAGTGTTAGGGTTAGTGTGAGGTTTAGGTTGAGGATGAGGGTTAGGATTAGGGTGAGGGCTAGGGTGAGGGTGAGGGTTAGGGATAGGGTTAGGTTGAGATTTAGGGTTAAGGTGGTGTTTAGGGTTAGTGTGAGGATTAGTGTTAGGATTAGGGTTAGTTTTAGTGTGAGGGTAAGTGTTAGGGTGAGGGTTAGGGTTAGGGTTAGTGTTAGGGTTATGGTTAGGGTGAGGGTTAGGTTGAGGTTTAGGGTTAGGTTTAGGATTAGGTTTATGGTGAGAGTGAGTGTGAGGGTTAAGGTTAGGGTTAGGCTTAGGCTTAGGGTTAGGCTGTTGGTGACGGTGAGGGTTAGGGTTAGGGTTAGGGTGAGGTTTATGTTTAATGTTAGGGTTAGAGTTAGGTTTAGGGTGAGGGTGAGGTTTAGGGTTAGAGTTAGTATTAGTGTTACAGTTAGGGTTAGGGTGAGGGTTAGTGTGAGGTTTAGGGTTAGGCTTAAGCTTAGGCTTAGGCTTAGGCTTAGGGTGAGCATGACTGTGAATGTTAGGGTTAGATTTAGGGTGAGGGTTAGGGTTAGGGTCAGGCTGAGGTTTAGGGTGAGGGTGAGGTTTAGGATTAAAGTTAGGGTGAGATTTAGGGTTATGGTTAGGGTTAGAGTTAGGGCGAGTGTGAGGTTTAGGTTTAGAGTTAGGTTTAGGGTGAGGGTTAGCGTGAAGTTTAGGGTTAGTGCTAAGGTTAGGGGTAGGGTTAGGTTGAGGGTTAGGGTTAGGGTGAGTGTTAGGGTTAGGGTTATGATTAGGTTTAGAGTGAGGGCTAGGGTGAGGGTTAGGGTTAGGATTAGGGTAAGGGTATGTTCTATGGTGAGTGTTAGGGTTAGGGTTAGGGTGAGGTTGAGCATTAGGGTTAGGGTTAGTGTTAAGGTTAGGGTTGGGGTCAGGGTTAGGATTAGCGTTAAGGTGAGGGTGAGTGTGAGGGTTAGGGTAAGGGTTACTGTTAGGCTTAGGCATAGGGTATGTGCTAGGGTGAGGGTTAGGTTTAGGGTTAGGGTGAGTGGTAGGGTTAAGATGAGTGTTATGTTTAGGATGAGGATTGTGGTTAGGATTAGAGTTAGGGTGACAGCTAGATTGAGGATGAGGTTTAGGGTTAGGGTTAGGGTGAGGTTTAGGGTGAGGGTGAGGTTTAGGGTTAGGGTTAGGTTTAGGATTAGGATTAGGGTTAAGGTTGTGGTGAGTGTGAGGGTTAGGGTTAGTGTTAGTGTTAGATTTAGGGTTAGGCTGATGCTGAGGGTGAGCTTGAGGTTTAGTTTTAGGGTGTGGGTTAGGTTTAGGGATAGAGTGAGGGTTAGGTTGAGGGTTAGGGTTAGGATTAGGGTTAGGGTATGTGCTATGGTGAGGGTTAGGGTTAGGGTTATGGTTAGGGTGAGGTTTAGCTTTAGGGTTAGGTCAGGGTTCGGGTTAGGATAAGGGTTTGGGTTAGGGTTGAGGGTGAGGTTTAGTGTTAGGTTTAGGGTTAGGGTTATTCGTAGGGTTAGGGTTAGGGTTAAGGTTAAGGAAACGGTGAGAGTGAGCGTGATGTTGAGGGTTAGGGTTAGGGTTAGGATGAGGTTTAGAGTTAGGGTTAGGGTTAGGGTTAGGGTGAGGGGGAGGTTTAGGGTTAGAGTTAGGGTTAGGGTTTAGTGTGAGGGTTAGGTTTAGGTTTAGTGTTACGTTTAGGTTATGGTGAGGGCTAGTGTTAGGGTGAGGGTTAGGGTTAGGCTTAGGCTTAGGGTTAGGCTGAGGGTCAGGGTTAGGGTGAGGGTTAGGTTTAGGCTTAGGCTTAGGCTTAGGGTTAGGCTGAGGTTGAGTGTTAGGGTTAGTGTTAGGGTTAGGCTTAGGCTTAGTTTTAGGAGGAGGGTGAGAGTGAGAATTAGGGTTAGAGATAGCGATAGGGTGAGGGTTAGTGTGAGGGTCAGGGTTAGGGTTAGTGTTATGGTTACGGTGAGTGTGAGTGTGAGTGTGAGGGTTAGGGTTAGTCTTAGCCTTAGGCTTAGGCTTAGGCCGAGCGTGAGGGTGAGGGTGAGGTTTAGAGTTAGTATGATTGTTAGGGTTTTGGGTTAGGGTGAGTGTTAGGGTGACGTATAGGTTTAGGTTTAGGGCTAGAGTGAGGGCTAGGCTGAGGGTGCGGGTTAGGGTTAGCATTAGGGTGAGGTTTAGGTTTAGGGTTAGGTTTAGGTTTAGGGTGAGGGTTAGGGTTAAGGTTACGGTGAGGGTTCGGGTTAGGGTTCGGGTGAGGGATAGGGTTAGGTTTAGGGTGAGGGTGAGGTTTGGATTTGGGTTAGGGTTAGGGTTAGGGTTAGGGTGAGGGTGAGTGTTAGGGTTAGGGTGAGGGTGAGGTTTAGGGTTTAAGTTAGCGTTAGGGTGAGGGTTAGTGTGAGGG
Source organism: Dipodomys merriami (assembly GCF_024711535.1). Classification (NCBI taxonomy): domain Eukaryota; kingdom Metazoa; phylum Chordata; class Mammalia; order Rodentia; family Heteromyidae; genus Dipodomys; species Dipodomys merriami. The sequence continues at coordinate 17,962 of NW_027203398.1, read as the reverse complement.
TTAGGGTTAGGGTTAATGTTAGGGTTAGGGTTAGTTTTACAGTTAGGGTTAGGGTGAGGGTGATTGTGAGGTTCCGGGTTAGGCTTAGGCGGAGCGTGAGAGTGAGGGTGAGGGTTAGGGTTAGGGTTTTTGGGTTAGGGTGAGTGTTAGGATAACGTTTAGGGTTAGCATTAGGGTTAGGTTGAGGGCTAGAGTTAGGGTGAGGGTTAGGGTTAGCGTTAGGTCGAGGTTTAGGGTTAGGGTTAGGGTTAGGGTTACGGTGAGGGTGAGGGTTAGGGTTAGGGTTAGTGTTAGGGTTAGGCTGAGTCTGAGGGTTAGGATTAGGATTAGGGTGAGGGTTTGTGTTAGGGTTAGAGTTACGGTGAGGGTCAGGATTTGGGTTAGGTTTAGGGTTAGTGTTATAGTTAAGGTTAGGGTTAGAGTTACAGTAAGTTTGAGGGTGAGGGTGAGGGTTTGGATCAGAGTTAGGGTGAGGTTTAGGGTTAGGATTATGGTTAGGGTGAGGGTGAGGTTTAGGGATAGAGTTAGGATTAGGGGGAGGTTGAGGGTTAGGTTTAGGGTTAGTGTAAGGGTTAGGGTGAGGGTTAGGTTGAGGTTCAATGTTAGGGTTAGGGTAAGGTTTAGAATTAGGTTGACGGTGAGGGTGAGTTTGAGGGTTAGGGTTAGGGTTCGGTTTAGGCTTAGGGTTAGGCTGAGGGTATGGGTGTGGATTAGGATTAGGTTAGGGTTAGGGTTAGGGTTAGGGTGAGGGCTAGGGTGAGTGTGAGGGTTAGGTTTAGGTTTAGGCTTAGGCTTAGGGCTAGGCTGAGGCTGAGAGTGAGGGTGAGGTTTAGGGTTAGGATGATGGTTGGGAATGCCGTTAGGGTAAGAGTTAGGATGAGGATTTAGGTTACGGTGAGGGTTAGGGTGAGGGTGACCATAAAGGTAAAGGTGAGGTTTAGGCGGAGAGTGAGGATTACAGTAAGGGTTAGGATTAGGGTGAGGGTGAGGGTTAGTTTCAGGATTAGTGTTAGTGTTAGTGTGAGGTTAAGGGTTAGGATGAGGTTTAGGGTTGGTTGAGGGCTAGGTTGAGGGTGAGGGTTAGGGTTAGGGCGAGGTTTAGGGTTAGGATGATGGTAAGGGTTACTTTGAGGGCTAGTGTTAGGGTTAGGTTTAGTGTTAGGGTGAGGGTTAGGGTTAGGGTGAAGGTTATGGTTAGGATGAGGTTTAGGGTTAGGGTTAGGGTTATTGTTAGGTCTAGGGTTAGGGTTATGTTGAGGGTGAGGGTGAGGGTCAGCGTTAGGGTTAGGATGAGGTTTAGGTTTTGGGTTACGGTTAGAGTTAGGGTTAGGGTGAGGGTGAGGATTAGGTTTAGAGTTAGGGTTAGTGTTAGTGTTAGGGTTAGGGTTAGGGTGAGGGTGAGGGTTAAGGTTAGTCTTAGGCTTAGGCTTAGGCTTAGGCCGAGCATGAGGGTGAGGGTTAGGGATAGGTTTAGGGTGGGGTTTAGGGTTAGTGTGAGGGTGAGGGTGAAGGTCAGGTCCAGGGTTAAATATAGGCTTAGGGTGAGGGTGAGTGTTCGGTTGAGGCTTAGGGTTAGTGTTAGGGATAGGGTGAGGGTGAGGGTTCGGTTGAGGTTTAGGGTTAGGGTTTGGGTTAATGTGAAGGTTAGTGTTTGGTTTAGGGTTAGTGTTAGGGTGACGGTAAGTGTTAGGGTGAGGGTTTGGGTTTGGGTGAGGGTTAGGGTTACGGTGAGGGTGAGGGTTAGGGTTGGGGTTAGGGTTATTGGTAGTGTTATGGTTAAGGTTAAGTTTACGGTTAGGGTGAGGCTGAGGGTGAGGTTTACGGTTAGGGTTAGGTTGAGGTTTAGGGTTAGGGTTAGGGTTAGGTTTAGGATTAGGGTTTTGATGAGGTTGAGTGTGAGGGTTAGGGTTAGGTTTAAGTTTTGGCTTAGGGTTAGGCTGAAGGTGAGTGTGGGGATGAGGATTAGATTTAGGTGATGGTTAGTTTTAGGGTTAGTTTTAGGGTTAGAATTAGAGTTAGGGTTAGGTTTAGGATTAGGGTTATGATGAGGGTTACAGTGAGGGTTAGGGTTAGGTTTAGGGTTAGGTTTATAGCTAGGGTTAGGGTGAGGGTGAGGTTTAGTCTTAGAGTTAGGGTTAGTGTTAGGGTTAGGGTTAGGATTAGGGTTAGGGTGAGGTTGAGGTTTAGGGTTAGGGTTAGGTTTAGAGTGAGGGTTAGGGTGAGGGTTAGGGTTAGGATTAGGGTTAGAATATGTGCTAGGGTGAATGGTAGGGTTAGGGTTAGGTTCAGGGTGAGGGTTAGGGTGAGGGTTAGGGTTAGGTTTAGTGTTAGAGTTAGGGTTGGGGTAAGGGTTAGGATTATGGTTACGGTGCCTGTGAGTGTGAGGGTTATGGTTAGGGTTAGTTTTATGGTTAGGTTTGCGGTTAGTGTTAGGATTAGGGTTAAGGTGACTGTGAGTGTGAGGGTTAGGGTTAGTGTTAGTGTTAGGCTGAGGCTGAGGGTGAAGGTGAGGGTTTGATTTAGGGTTAGGTTTTGCTTTATGGTTAGAATGAGGGTGAGAGTGAGGGTTAGGGTGAAGATTAGGGTTAGGGTATGTGCTAGGGTGAGGGTTAGGGTCAGGGTTAATGTTAGGGTGTGGTTGAGTGTTAGGTTTAGTGTAAGAATTAGGGTTAGGGTGAGGGTTTGGGTTAGGGTTAGAGTTAGAGTGAGGGTGAGGTTTAGGGTTAGGTTTAGTGTTAGGGTTATTCTTAGGGTTAGGCTTAAGGTTAAGGTAAGGGTGAGGGTGAGGTTGATGTTGAGGGTTAGGGTTAGGGTTAGGATGAGGTTTAGAGTTAGTGTTAGGGTTAGGGTTAGGTTCAGAGTGAGGTTTAGCGTTAGAGTTAGGGTTAGGGTTAGGGTTAGTGCGAGTGTTAGGGTTAGGGATAGTGTTACATTTAGGGTTATGGTGAGGGCTAGTTTGAAGGTGAGGGTTAGGTTTAGGGTTAGGCTTTGGCTTTGGGTTAAGCTGAGGGTGAGTGTGATGGTGAGGGTTAGGGTGAGGGTGAGGGTGAGATTTAGGGTTAGAGTTAGGGTTAGGGTGAGGGATAGGTTGAGGGTAAGGGTTAGGTTTAGTGTTAGTGTTAGGGTTAGGGTTAGGGTTAGTGTTATGGTTAGGGTTAGGGTGAGGGTTAGGATGAGGGTGAGGGTTAGGGTTAGTGTTAAGATTAGGATTAGGGTTAGTGTTAGGGTGAGTGCTTGGTTTAGGCTTAGGGTTAGGGTTAGGGTTAGGCTTAGCATTAAGCTGAGGGTGAGGGTGAGGGTTAGGTTTAGGGTTCCGTTTAGGGTTAGCTTTTGGGTGAGAGTTAGGGTTCGTGTTAAGTTTAGGTTTAGGGTGAGGGTTAGGGTTAGGGTTACGGTGAGGGTGAGAGGAAGGGTTAGGTTGAGGGTTAGGGTTACGGTTAGGGTTAGGGTGAGGGTTAGGATTAGGGTTAAGGTGAGAGTTAGGATGAGGATTAGGTTTAGGATTGTGGTTAGGGTGAGGGTTAGGGTGAGGGTGAGGGTTAGGGTTAGTGTTAGGGTGAGGTTTAGGTTAGGGTGAGGGTTATGTGAGGGTTAGGGTTACGGTGAGGGTTAGGGTTAGGGTTAGAGTGAGGGTTAGGGTTAGGATTAGGGTTAGGGTGAGGGTGATTATTTTGATTAGGGTTAGGGTTAGGATTATTATTAGTGTTTTGGTCATGGTTACATTTTCAGTGAGGGTGAGGCTGAGGGTGAGGCTTAGTGATAGGATTAGGGTTAGGGTGAAGTTTAGGGTTAGGATTAGTGTTATTGTTAGGGTTAGGGTTAGAGTTATGGTGAGGGTGAGGGTGAGGGTAAGGGTGAGTGTTATGGTTAGGTTTAGGTTGAGGTTTAGGGTTAGGTTTAGGATTAGGTTTAGGGTGAGTGTGAGGTTTAGGGTCAGAGTTAGGGTTTGGGGGAGTTTTAGGGTGAGTGTTAGGGTTAGCATAGGGTGAAGCTGAGGGTGAGTTTGAGGGTTAGGGTTAGGGTTAGGCTTACGTTTAGGGTTAGTTTTAGGTGGAGGGTGCGGGTTAGGGTTAGGGTGAGGGTGAGGTTTAGGGTTAGAGTTAGCTTTAGCGTGAGGCTTAGTGTGAGGGTTAGAGTTAGGGTTAGTGTTATGGTTACGGTGAGGGTGAGGGCGAGGGTGAGTGTGAGGGTTACGGTTAGTCTTAGGCTTAGGCTTAGGTTTAGGCCGAGAGTAAGTGTGAGGTTGAGGGTTAGGGTTAGGGTGAGGGTTAGGGTGTTAGGATTAGGGTGACGGTTAGGTTGTTAGGATTTGGGTGAGGGTTAGGATGAGGTTTAGGGTTAGGATTAGGGTTAGGGTGACGGCTAGGCTGAGGGTGAGTGTTAGGGTTAGCATTAGGGTGAGGTTTAGGGTTAGGGTTAGTTTGAGGGTTAGGGTTAGGGTTACAGTGAGGGTGAGGTTTAGGGTTTGGGTGAGGTTTAGGGTTAGGTTTAGGGTGACGGTAAAGGTTTGATTAGGGTTAGGGTTATTGTTAGTGTTATGGTTATGGTTAAGTTTATGGTGAAGGTGATGCTGAGGGTGAGGATTAGGTTAGGTTTAGGGTGAGGTTGAGGGTTAGGGTTAGGCTTAGGTTTAGGGTGAGTGTTTGGGTTAGTTTTAGGATTACTGTGAAGGTGAGGGTTAGGGATATGGTTAGGGTGAATGTTATTTTTAGTGTTAGGTTTACAGTTACAGTGAGGGTGAGGGTGAGGGTTAGGGTTAGGGTTAGGGTGAGGTTTAGGGTTAGGGTTAGGGTGAGGGTGAGGGTGAGGTTGAGATTTAGGTTTAGAGTTAGGGTTAGGGTGAGGGTTAGTGTGAGGGTGAGGTTTAGGTTTAGAGTTAGGGTTAGGGTGAGGGTTAGGGTGAGGGTTAGGGTTAATTTTAGTGTTAGGGTTAGGGTGAGTGTTACGATGAGGGTGAGGGTTACAGTTAGGGTTAGGATTAGGATTAGGCTACTGTTAGGGTTAGTGTTTGGGTTATGCTTAGGTTTAGAGTTAGGCTAAGGGTTAAGCTGAGGGTGAGGTTAAGGTTGAGGTTTATGTTTAGGGTTTGGCTTAGGGTTAGCATTAGGGTGAGAGTTAGGGTTCGGGTTGAGTTTAGAGTTTGGGTGAGGTTTAGGGTTTGGGTTACAGTGAGGGTGAGGGTTAGGGTTAGGTTGAGGGTTAGGTTTAGGATTAGGGTTAGGGTGAATGTTAGGATTAGGGTTAGTGTGAGTGTTAAGATGAGGATTAGGATTAGGATTAGGGTTAGGGTGAAAGCTAGGCTGAGTGTGAGTGTTAGGCTTAGTGTTAGGGTGAGGTTTAAGTTTAGGGTTTGGGTGAGGTTTAGGGTTCGGGTAGCATTGAGGGTGAGGATTAGGTTTATGTTGAGGGTTAGGTTTAGGATTAGGGTTAGGGTGAGGGTTCGGGTTAGGGTTAGGGTGAGTGTTAGGATGAGGATTAGGGTTAGGGTTAGGGCTATGGTGAGGGTGAGGGTTAGGGTTAGTATTAGGGTGAGGTTTAGGGTTAGGGTTTGGGTTAGGGTGAGGGTTAGGATGAGGGTTAAGTTCATGCTGAGGGTGAGGCTTAGGTTTAGGGTGAGGGTTAGGGTTAGATGAGGGTTAGGGTGAGGGTGAGGGTTAGGATTAGGGTTAGGGTTATAATTATTTTTAGTGTTATGGTTCTGGCTACCTTTGCAGTGAGGGTGAGGCTGAGGGAGGGTTAGGGATCTGATTAGGGTTAGGGTTAGGTTTAGAGTTAGGATTAGTGTTATTGTTAGGGTTAGGGTTAGAGTTACTGTGAGGGTGAGGGTGACGGTAAGTGTCATCATTAGAGTTATGGTTAGGGTGAGGTTTATTTTCAGTGTTAGCATTAGTGTTAGGGTGAGTGTGAGGCTTAGGGTTAGAGTTAGGGTTAGGGGGAAGGTTAGGTGAGGGTTAGGGTTAGTGTTAGGGTTAGGGTTAAGGTGAGGGTTAGGGTCAATGTGAGTTTGAGGTTGAGGGTTAGGGTGAGGGTGATGGTGACGGTGAGGGTTAGGGTTAGGATACGGTTTATGGTTAGGGTTAGGGTTAGGGTTTGGGTTAGGCTTAGTGTTAGGCTGAGGGTGAGGTTTAGGATGAGGTTTAGGGTTAAATTTAGGGTTAGGGTGAGGGCTAGGGTGAAGGTGAGTGTTAATGTTAGTGTTTGGGTAAGGTTTCGGTTTAGGGTTAAGGGTAGTGTTAGGGTGAGGGGTTAGGGTTCGGGTTACGGTGAAGGTGTGGGTGAGTTTTGAGGTGAGGGTTAGGGTGAGGACTAAAGTGAGTGTGATGGTTAGGTTTAGGGTTAGGGTTAGGGTGAGGGTTAGTTTGAGGTTTAGGTTTAGGGTTAGGGTTAGCGTTAGGGTTAAGGTTAGGCTGAGGGTGAGTGTAAGGGTTAGGGTTAGGGTTAGGCTTAGGCTTAGGGTTTGGCTGAAGGTGAGGGTGGGGATGAGGATTAGGTTTAGAGTGATGGTTCTTTTTATGGTTAGGTTGAGGGTTATGATGAGGGTTAGGGTTAGGATTAGGGTTAGGGTGAGGGCTAGGGTGAGTGTGAGGTTTAGGGTTAGGTTTAGGCTTAGGTTTAGGGTTAGGCTGAGGCTGAAGGTGAGGGCGAGTGTTAGGGTTTGGATGATGTTTAGGGTTACGGTTAGGGTTAGGGTTAGGATGAGTGTTAGGTTTAGGGTGAGGTTTAGGATGACGGTGACAGTAATAGTAAAGGTGAGGGTTAGGCTGAGGGTGAGGGTTATTGGAAGTGTGAGGGTTCGGGTTAGGGTTAGGTTGAGGGTGAGGGTTAGATTAAGGATTAGTGTAAGCAGTGTGAGGTTTAGTGTGAGGATGAGTGTTAGGGTTAGGTTGAGGTCTAGGGTGAATTTGAGGGTTAGAGTTAGTGTTAGGGTGAGGTTTAGGTTTAGGGTGATGGTTAGCGTTAGTTTGAGGGTTAGTGTTAGGGTTAGTGTAAGTGTTAGGGTGAGGGTAAGTGTTCGGGTAAGGTTTAGGTTTAGGGTGAGGTTTAGGATTAGGTTTAGGGTGAGGGCTAGAGTGAGGGTGATATTATTGGTTAGGAAAAGTTTAGGGTTTGGTTTAGGGTGAGGATTAGGGTGAGGGTGAGGTTTAAGGTGAGGGTTAGAGTTAGGTTTAGTGTTAGGGTTAGGGTTAGGGTGAGGTTTAATGTAGGGGTGAGGGTTAGTGTTAGGGTTAGGATTAGGGTTAGGGTTAAGGTGAGGGTGAGGATGAGGGTTACATTTAGGGTTAGGGTTAGGATTAGAGTTAGGGTGAGGGTGAGGGTTACAGTTAGGGTGAGTGTTGGGGTTAGGTTAGAGTGAGATTTAAGTTGAGGGTTAGGCTTAGGCTTTGGGTTTGGGTATGGGCTAGGGTGTGGGTGAGCGTTAGGGTATGGGGTAGGGTGAGGGGTAGGTTACTGTTAGGGTTAGGGTTGTTTTTAGGGTAAGGCTTAATGTTAGGCGGAGGGTGAGGCTGAGGGTGAGGGTTAGGGTTAGGGTGAGAGTGAGGTTTAGGGTTAGATTTAGCATTAGGGTGAGGGTTAGTCTGAGGGTTAGGGTTAGGGTTAGTGTTATCGTTAGGGTTAGGTTGAGGGTCAGTGTGAGTGTCAGGGTTAGTCTTAGGCTTCAGCTTAGGCTTAGGCCAAGTGTGAGGTTGTGGTTGGGGGTTAAGGTTAGGGTTTTAGGGTTAGGGTGAGTTTTAGGATAAGGTTTAGGGTTAGCATTAGGGTGAGAATGAGGGCTAGAGTTAGGGTGAGGTTTAGGGTTAGCGTTAGGGTGAGGTTTATGGTTATGTATAGTGTTAGGCTTACAGTGAAGGTGAGGGTTAGGGTTAGGTTGAGGGTTAGGGTTAGGGTTAGGGTGAGGGTGAAGGTTAGGATTAGGGTTCGGGTGAAGGTTTGGGTTAGGGTTAGAGTTACGGTGAGGGTCAGGGTTTGGGTTAGGGTTAGAGTTAGTGTTATAGTTAGGGTTAGGGTTAGATTTACAGTGAGGGTGAGGGTGAGTGTTAGGGTTAGTATCAGGGTTAGGGTGAGGTTTAGGGTTAGGTTTATGGTTAGGGTGAGAGTGAGGTTTAGGGTTAGAGTTATGGTTAGTGGGAGGGTTAGGGGGAGGGTTAGGAGGAGGGTTAGGGTCAGTGTTAGTGTTAGAGTTAGGGTGAGGGTTAGGATGAGGTTTAATGTTAGGGTTAGGGTTAGGTTTAGGATTAAGTTTACAGTGAGGGTGAGTCTGAGGGTTAGGGTTAGGTTTGGGCTTAGGCTTAGGGATAGGCTGAGGGCATATGTGGGGATGAGGATTAGGTTTAGAATGGTGGTTAGGTTTGGGGTTAGGTTGAGGGCTAGGTTCAGGATGAGAGTTAGGTTTAGGGTGAGGTTTAGGGTTCGGGTGATGTTTAGGGTTAGTGTGAGGGTGAGTGTTAGGGTGAGGGTTAGTGTTAGGATGAGGTTTAGGTTTTGGGTTATGGTTAGAGTTAGGGTTAGATGAGGGTGAGGTTTAGGGTTAGATTTAGGGTTAGTGTTATTGTTAGGGTTAGGGTTAGGCTTAGGCTTAGGCTTAGGCCGAGCACGAGGGTGAGGTTTAGGGTTACGGTTAGGGTGGGGTTTAGGGTTGGGGTTAGAGTGAGGGTGAGGGTCAGGTTGAGGTTCAATGTTAGGGTTAGGGTTTGGGTTAGTGTGAGGGTTAGTTTTTGGGTTAGGTTTAGTGTTAGGGTGAGGGTAAGTGTTAGGGTTATTGTTAGGGTTAGGTTTAGGGTTATGGTTAGGGTGAGGGTGAGGTTGCGGGTTAGGGTTAGCGTTAGGGTGAGGTTTAGGGTTTGGGTTAGGGTTAGGGTTAGGGTTAGGGTGAGTGTGAGATTTAGGGTTAGAGTAGGGTTAGGGTGAGGGTTAGGTTGAGGGTTAGGGTTAGGGTTAGTGATAGGGTTAGGGTTAGGGTGAGAGTTAGTGGGAAGGTTAGGGTTAGGGTTAGGGTTACGATTAGGGTTATGGTGAGGATGAGTGTGTGTATTAGGGTTAGGTTTAGGGTACGGCTTAGGGGTTAGGCTGAGGGTGTGGTTAAAGTTGAGGGTTAGGGTTAGTGTTAAGGTTAGGGTTAGTGTGAGGGTTAGGGTTAGGGATAGGGTTAGGCTTAGGGTAAGGCTGAGGGTGAGAGTGAGGGTGAGGGTTACGGTTAGTGTGAGGGTTAGGGTTAGGGTTAGGGTGACGTTTAGTGTTAGGGTTTGTGATAGAGTTAGTGTTAGTGTTAGGGTGATGTTTATGGGTAGAGTTAGAATTAGGGTGAGGGTTAGGGTGAGGTTTAGGGTTAGGGTGAGTTTTAGGTTGGGGGTGATGGTAAGGCTAAACGTGAGGGTTAGGCTGAGGGTGAGGGTTACGGTAAGGGTGAGGGTTAGGGTTAGGGTTAGGGGTAGGGTGACGGTTAGATTGAGGATTAGTGTTAGGGTTAGGGTGAGGTTTAGGGTGAGGATGAGAGTTAGGGTTTATGGTGAGTGCGTGGGTGAGGGTGAGGGTTAGTGTTAGGGTTAGGGTGAGTTTTAGGGTTAGCGTGATGGTTAGGGTTAGTGTGAGGGTTAGTGTTAGTGTTAGGGTTAGTGTTAGGGTTAGGGGTGTTATTAGGGTTAGGGTTAGGGTTACGGTTATGGATAGGTTGAGGGAGAGGGTTAGGGTTAGGGTAGGATGAGGTTTAGGTTTAGGGTTAGGGTTAGAGTTAGGGTTAGTGTGAGAGTGAGGTTTAAGGATAGAGTTAGGGTTAGAGTTTGGGTTAGGGTGAGGGTTAGGGTTATGGTTAGGCTTAGGCTTAGGCTTAGGCCGAGCATGAGTGTGAGGGTTAGGGTTAGGGTTAGGGTTAAGTTGAGGTTTAGGGTTAGCTTTAGGGTTAGGGTGAGGGCTAGGGTGAGGGTTACGGTGAGGGTTAGGTTTAGGGATAAGGTTAGGTTTACGATTAGGATTAGGGTAGAGTTTGTTTGAAGGTTAGGGTTAGGGTTAGGGTTAGGCTTAGGGTTAGGATGAGGGTTCGGATTACGGTTTGCTTTAGGGTGAAGGTGAAGCTGAGGATTAGGGTTAGGTTTAGGGTCAGGGTTAGGTTTAGTGTTAGGGTTAGGTATAGGGTTAGGGTTAGGGTTAGTGTTAGGTTTATGGTGAGGGTTAGGTTTAGGGTTAGGGTTAGGGTTAGGGTTAGGCTGAGGCTGAGGCTGAGGGCGAGGTTTATGGTTACCCTTAGGCTTAATGTTAAGGTAAGGGTTAGTGTTACTGTTAGGTTTAGTGTTATTGTTTGGGTTAGGGTTCAAGTAACGGTGAGGTGGAGGGTGAGGGTTAGGGTTAGGGTGAGGATTAGGGTTAGGGTGAGTGTGAGGTTTAGGGTTAGAGTTAGGGTTAGGGTGAGGGTTAGGGTGAGGTTTAGGGTTAGGGTGATGGTTAGGTTTAGGTTGAGGTTTCGGGATAGTGTTAGGTTTAGGATTACGGTTAGGGTGAGGTTGAGTGTGAGGGATAGGGTGAGGGTTAAGCTTAGGCTTAGGGTTAGGCTGAGGGTGAGTTTTGAGGTGAGGATTAGGGTTAGGATGATGGTTAGGGTTAGGGTTAATGTTATTGTTACGGTTAGGGTTAGAGTTACAGTGAGCGTGAGCGTGCGGGTAATTGTTAGGGTTAGGGTTAGGGTGGGGTTTAGGATTAGGGTTAGGGTGAATGTGAGGGTGAGGTTTACGGTTAGATATAGTGTTAGGGGGAGGGGGAGGGTGATGTTTAGGGATAGGGTTAGTGTTAGGTTTAGGGTGAGGGTGAGGGTTAGGGTGAAGTTTAGGGTTTGGTTAGGTTGAGGGTTAGGATTAGGGTTAGGGTTATTGTTAGGGTTAGGTTTAGGGTTACCTTTACGGTGAGGGTGAGGGTGAGGGTTAGGGTTAAGGTTAGGGTGACGTTTAGGTTTTGGGTTAGGGTTAGAGTTACGTTTAGGGTGAGGGTGAAGTTTAGGGTTGGAGTTAGCGTTAGGGTGAGGGCAGGGTTAGGGTTAGTGTTATGGTTAGGGTTAGTGTTAGGGTGAGAGTTAGGGGGAAGGTTAGGGTTAGGGTTCGGTTTAGGGTTATGATTATGGTAAGGGTGAGTGTGAGTGTGTGTTTGGGTGAGGTTTAAGGTTAGGCATAGGGTTATGCTGAGGGTGAGGTTGAGGGTAAGGGTTAGGGTTAGTGTGAGGGTTAGGGTTAGGGTTAGGGGAAGGGTTAGAATGAGTGTTAGGTTTAGGATAAGTGTTAGGGTGAGGGCTAGGGTGAGGGTGAGGTTTAGGGTTAGGGTTAGGGTTAGGATGAGGTTTAGGTTTCGGTTTAGGGTTAGGGTTAGGGTGAGGGTGAGGGTGAGGGTGATTGTGAGGGTTAGGGTTAGGGTTAGGTTTAGAGTTGGGGTTAGTGTGAGAGTTTGTGTTCGGGTTAAGTTTAGGGTTAGGGTGAGGGTTAGGGTACTGGTTATGGTGAGGGTGAAGGTTAGGGTTAGGTTGAGCGTAAAGGTTAGGGTTAGGGTGAGGGTGAGGGTGAGCGTTAGGGTTAGGGTTCGGCTGAGGGTTAGGTTTAGGATTAGGGTTAGGATGAGGGATAGGTTGAGGGTGAGGTTTAGGGTTAGGGTTAGGGTGAGGTTTAGGGTTAGGGTTAGGGTTAGGTTGAGGGTGAGGTTTAGGGTTAGAATTAGGTTTAGGGTGAGGCTGAGGTTCAGGGTTAGGGTTAGGTTTAGTGTTAGAGGTAGGGTTAGGGTGAGGGTTAGTGTTAGGGTGATGGTTAAGCTTAGGTTTAGAATTAGGATTAGGGTAAGGGTTAGGGTGAGTGTGAGGGTTAGGGTTAGGTTTAGGGTGACAGTATGTATTAGGGTGAGGGTTAGGGTTACGGTGAAGGATATGGTTAGGTTGAGGGTTATGGTTAGGTTTAGGGTTATTGTTAGGGTTAGGGTTAGGTTATGGTTATGGTGACGGTGAGGGTGAGGGTTAGGATTAGGGTTAGTTTGAGGTTTAGGTTTAGGGTTCGGGTTAGAGTTCGGGTTAGAGTTAGGGTTAGGGTTAGTGTTAGGTTTAGGGTTAGGGTGAGGTTTAGGTTTAGGTTGAGGGTTAGGTTTAGGGTGAGGTTTAGGGTTAGGGTTAGAGTGAGGGTTAAGATGAGGGTTAGGCTTAGGCTTAGGTTTAGGGTGTGGACTAAGGTGAGGTTGAGGGTTAGGGTGAGGGTTAGGGTTAGGGTTGGTGTTAGGGTTAGGGTTGGGGTTAGGGTTAGCCTTAGTGTTAGACGGATGGTGAGGGAGAGGGTGAGGGTTAGGATTAGGTGAGGGTGCGGTTTACGGTTAGATTTAGCATTAGATTGAGGGCTAGTGTGAGGGTTAGTGTTAGGGTTTATTTTACAGTTAGGTTTAGGGTGAGGATGAGTGTGAGGGTTAGGGTTAGTCTTAGGCTTAGGCTTAGGCTTAGGCCAAGCATGAGGGTTAGGGTTAGTGTGAGGGTTAGGGTTTTAGGGTTAGGTTGAGGATTAGGGTGAGGTTTAGGTTTAGGATTAAGGTCAGGGTGAGGGCTAGAGTGAGGGTGAGGCTTATGGTTAGCGTTAGGGTGAGGTTTAGGGTTAGGGTTAGAGTTAAGGTGAGTGCGAAGTTTAGGGTTAGGTTTAGGGTTGTGGTTATTGTTAACGTTAGGGTTAGAGTTAAATTGAGGGTAAGGCTGAGGGTGAGGATTAGGTTTAGGGTTAGGGTGAGGTTTAGGGTTAGAGTTAGGCTTAGTGTAAGGGTTAGGGTTAGGGTTAGGGTGAGGTTTAGGATGAGGTTTAGGGTTAGGATTAGGGTTAGGGTGAGGGCTAGGTTGAGGGTTAGGGTGAGGGTTAGGGTTAGGGATAGGTTTAGGTTTAGGATTAGGGTTAGTGTGAGGGTAAGTGTAAGGGTTAAGGTTAGGGTTAGGGTTAGGCTTAGGGTTAGGGTGAGGGCTAGGGTTATTGTTTGGGTTAGGGTTATTGTGATGGTGAAGATTAGGGTTAGGGTTAGGGTTAGGTTTAGGATTAGGTTTGGGTTTAGGGTTAGGGTTTTGGTTACGGTTAAGGTTACGGTTAGGGTTTGGGTTATGATGAGGGTTAGGGTTAGCCTTAGGTTTAGGGTTAGGCTGAGGTTGAGTGTTGGGGTGAGGATTAGGTAAGGGTTAGTGTTAGGGTTAGGTTTAGAGTTACGGTTAGGGTTTTTGTTAGTGTTATGTTTAGGGGTAAGTTTGCGGTGAGGGTGAGGCTGAGGTTGAGGGTTAGGGTTAGGTTTAGGATTAGTGTTAGTCTTATTGTTAGGGTTAGGGTTAGAGTTACAGTGAGGTTGAGGGTGAGGGTGATGTTGAGGTTTAGGGTGAGGTTTATGGTGAGGTTTAGGGTTAGTGTTAGGGTTAGGGTTAGGGTGAGGTTAAGCTTTAGTGTTTGAGTTAGGGTTAGGGGGAGGGTTAGGGTGAGGCTTAGGGTTAGGTTCAGTGTTAGGGTTATGGTGAGGGTGAGGGTTAGGTTGACGTTTAGGGATAGGGTTAGGGTTAGGATTAGGGTTAGGGTGAGGCTGAGTGTGAGGGTTAGGGTTAGGCTTAGGCTTAGGCTTAGGGTAAGGCTGAGGGTGAGTGTGGGGGTTAGGATTACGATTAGGGTGATGGTTAGGGTTAGTGTTATATTTAGGGCTAGGGTTAGAGTTACTGTGAGGGTGAGGGTGAGGGTGAGGGATAGGTTTATGGTGAGGTTTAGTGTTAGGGTTAGGGTTAGTGTTAGGGTGAGGGTGAGGGTGAGGTTTAGGGTTAGAATTAGGGTTAGGGTGAGGCTTAGGATTAGGGTTAGGGTTCTTGTTAGGGTAAGGTTTATGTTTACGGTATGGTGAGGGTGAGGTTTAGAGTTAGGTTTAAGCTGAGGTTTAGGGTTTGGTTAGGGTTAGAGTTAGGGTTAGGATGAGGTTGAGGTTTAGGTTTAGAGTCAGGGTTTGGGTGAGGGTTAGGTTGAGGGGTAGGGTTAGGGTGAGTGTTAGGGTTTTGATTTTGGTGAGAGTTAGGGGGAGGGATAGGGTTAGGGTTAGGGTTAGGATTAGGGTTAGGGAGAATGTGAGTGTGTGGGTTAGTGTTAGGTGTAGGGTTTGGCTTAGGGTTAGGCTGAGGGTAAGTGTATGTGTTTGGGTTAGGTTTTGGGTTAGGCTTAGGCTTAGGCTGAGGGTGAGGGTGAGGGTGAGAGTTACAGTTACGGTTAGGGTTAGTGTTTGGGTTAGTGTGAGAGTTATGGTTCGGGTTCTGTTTATGGTTAGGATGAGGGTTTGGGTAAGAGTTACCGTGAGGTTGAGGGTTAGGGTTAGGTTGATGGTTAGGGTTAGGGTTAGGGTTAGGTTCAGGTTGAGGGTGAGCATTAGGGTTAGTGTTAGGGTGAGGATTAGGATTAGGATTAGGTTTAGGGTGAGGCAGGGGGTGAGGGTTAGGGTTAGTTTTAGATTTAGGGTTAGGGTGAGAGTTAGGGTGAGGGTGAGGGTTAGGTTTAGGGTTAGGATTAGGATTAGGGTAAGGGTTAGGGTGAGTTTGAGGGTTAGGGTTAGGTTTAGGGTTTGGCTTAGGGTTAGGCTGAGGGTGAGGGTGAGGGTTACGGTTAGGGTTAGGGTTAGGTTTAGGGTGAGAGTTAGGGTTTGGGTTAAGTTTAGTTTTAGGATAAGGGTAAGGTTTAGGGTTATGGTGAGCATGAGGGTTAGGGTTAGGTTGGGGGTTAAGGTTAGGGTTAGGGTTAGGTTGAGGGTTAGGGTTAGGGTTAGGGTGAGGGTTAGGATGAGGATTAGGGTTAGGATTAGTGACGGCTAAGGTTAGGGTGAGTGTTAGGGTTAGTGTTAGCGTGAGGTTTAGGGTTAGGGTTAGGGTGAGGGTGAGGGTTAGGATGAGGTTTAGGGTTACGGTGAGGGTGGGGTTTAGCGTTAGTGTGAGTGTTAGGGTTAGGATGAGGGTGAGTGTTTGGATTAGGGTTTGTGTTACAATTAGGACTAGGATTAATGTTATTGTTAGGGTTAGGGTTAGAGTTACTGAGTCTGAGGGTGAGTTAGAGTCTGAGGGTGAGGGTGAGGGTGAGGGTTAGGGTTTGCTTTAAGGTGAGGTTTAGGTTTATGTTTAGGATTACGGTTATGTTGAGGGTGAGGTTTAGAGTTAGATTTAGGGTTAGGGGGAGGGTTATGTCGAGGGTTAGGGTTATGGATAGTGTTAGTGTTAAGGTTAGAGTGAGGTTTCGGTTGAGGTTTAGGGTAGAGTTAGGGTAACGGTTAGGATTAGGGTGCGGGTGAGGGTGAATGTGAGGGTTAGGGTTAGGCTTAGTCTTAGGCTTAGGGTTAGGCTGATGGTGAGGGTGGGGGTGAGGATTAGGGCTAGGGTGATGGTTAGGGTTAGGGTTAGGTTGAGGGTTAGTTTGAGGGTTAGGGTTAGGATTAGGGTTAGTGTGAGGGCTAGGGTGAGCTTGAGGGTTATGGTAAGGCTTAGGCTTAGGCTTAGGCTTCGGGTGAGTGTGAGGTTTAGGTTGAGGTTTAAGGGTGAGGGTTAGGTTGAGGATGATGGTAAGGGTAAATGTGAGGTTTAGGCTGAAGGTGAGGGTTAAGATAAGTGTGAGGTTTAGGGTTAGGTTTTGGTTTAGGCTAAGGGTTAGGTTTAGGGTTAGGGTTAGTGTGAGCGTTAGTGTTAGGGTTAGGGTTAGGGTTAGGGTTAGGGTGAGGTTTAGGTTTAGGGTGAGGATGAGGATTAGAATTAGGGTTAGGGTGAAGGCTAGGGTGAGATTGAGAGTTTGGGTTAGGGTTAGGGTGAGGTTTAGGATTAGGGTGAGGGTTAGGGTTAGTGTGAGGGTTAGTGTTAGGGTTAGGTTTAGTGTTAGGGTGAGGGCAAGTGTTAGGGTGAGGGTTAGGGTTAGGGTGAGGGTTATGGTTAGGGTGAGGGTTAGGTTTTGGGTTAAGGTTATTGTTATGGTTAGGGTTACGGTTATGGTTACTGTGATGTTGAGGATGAGGGTAATAATTAGGATTATGGTGAGGGTTAGGGTTAGGGTTAGGGTTAGTGTTAGGGTGAGGGTTAGGATGATGGTTAGGGTTAGGATTAGGGTTAGGGTGAGGGCTAGGTTGAGGGTGAGGTTTACTGTTAGGGATAGGGTTAGGATGAGGTTTAGGTTTAGGGTTAGGGTTAGGGTTAGTGTGAGAGTGAGTTTTAGCGGTAGAATTAGGGTTAAGATGAGGCTGATGGGAAGGGTTAGGGTTAGGTTTAGTGCTAGGGTTAGGGTTAAGGTGAGGGTTAGTGTGAGTGTTAGGGTTAAGGTTAGGATTAGGATTAGGATTAGGCTTAGGTTTAGCGTGAGTTTTAGGGTTAGGTTTAGGGTTAGGGTGAGGGTTACAGTGAGGGTAATGGTTAGGGGTAGGGTGAGGGTTAGGCTTAGTGTTAGGCTGAGGGTGAGGGTGAGTGTGAGTGTTAGGGGTAGCGTGAGGGTTAGGGTTAAGGTTAGGGGGAGAGTTAGGGTTCGGGTTAAGTTTAGGTTTAGGGTTAGGGTTAGAGTTAGGCTTAGGGTGAGAGTTAGGGTATGGGTTAACTTTAGTATTAGTGTGATGGTTAGGGTAAGTGTTATGATGAGGGTGAAAGTTAAGGTTAGGTTGAGGGTTAGGGTTAGTGTTAGGGTAAGTGTGAGGGTGAGGGTGAGGGTTAGGGTTAGGGTTAGGCTGAGGTTTAGGATGAGGGTTAGGGTTAGGGTTCTGGTTAGTGTTAGGGCTAGGGTGAGAGTGAGGCTTAGGGTTAGCTTTAGGGTGAGGTTTAGGTTTAGGGTTAGTGTTAGTTTGAGGGTGAGGTTTAGGGTTGGAATTATGGTTAGGGTGAGGCTGAGGTTGAGGGTTAGGTTTAGGGTTAGTGTTAGAGTTAGGGTGAGGGTTAGGGTGAGGGTGAGGATTAAGCTTAGGGTTAGGATTAGGATTAGGGTATGAGTTAGGGTGAGTGTGAGTGTTAATGTTAAGTTTAGGGTGGCAGTAAGTATTAGGGTGAGGGTTAGGTTTAGGGTGAAGGTTATGGTTAGGATGAGGGTTAGGGTTATTGTTAGGTTTACGGTTAGGTTTATGGTTACGGTGAGGGTGAGGGTGAGGGTTAGGATTAGGGTTAGGTTGAGGTTTAGGTTTAGGGTTAGGGTTAGAGTTAGGGTTAGGGTTAGGGTTAGGGTTAGGGTTAGTGTTATGTTTAGGTTTAGGGTGAGGTTTAGGGTGAAGTTGAGGGTTAGGTTTAACGTTAGGATTAGGACTAGGGTTAAGGTGAGGGTGAGTGTGAGGTTTAGGGTTAGGGTTAGGGTTAGGATTAGAGTTAGGGTGAGGGTGAGGGTGAGGGTTAGGCTTAGGGTGAGGGTTGGAGTTAGTGTTAGATTAAGGGTTAGGGTGAGGGTTAGGCTTAGTCTTAGGTTTAGGGTGTGGGCTAGGGTGAGGTTGAGGGTTAGGGTGAGGGTTAGGTTTAGGGTTAGTGTTAGGGCTAGGTTTGGGGTTAGCGTTAGGCTTAGTGTTAGGCGGAGTGTGAGGGTGAGCGTGAGGGTTAGGGTCAGGTGAGGGTGAGGTTTAGGGCTCCATTTAGCATTTGATTGAGGGCTACTGTGAGGGTTAGGTTTAGGGTTTATGTTACAGTTAGGTTTAGGGTGAGGGTGAGTATAAGTGTTAGGGTTAGTCTTAGTCTTAGGCTTAGGCTTAGGCCAAGCATGAGGGTGAGGTTGAGGGTTAGGGTTAGGGTGAGGGTTAGGGTTTTAGGGTTAGGTTGAGGGTTAGGATGAGGTTTAGGGTTAGGATTAGGCTTAGGGTGAGGGCTAGAGTGAGGGTGAGTCTTATGGTTAACGTTAGGGTGAGTTTTAAGGTTAAGGTTAGGGTTAGAGTTACAGTGAGTGCGCAGTGTAGGGTTTGGTTTAGGCTTAGGGTTATTGTTAGCTTTAGGGTTAGAATTAAGTTGAGGTTAAGGGTGAGGGTGAGGATT
>NW_027203397.1:0-80684 GCF_024711535.1 Dipodomys merriami | reverse complement strand
TTAAAAAGTCTCAAAGACTTTCCTACCCAGGCTGGCTTTGAATCATGATCCTCAGATCTCAGTGTCTTGAGTAGCTAGGATTATAGACATGAGCCACACACTTAGATCAAGGCTAGAATTCTTACATTAAATTTGAATGCTAGCTAATGTTGAACTTACTATATTCTACAGATTAATGAATGTGAAAAGAAAAAGAATGAAGACTATGAAAGCCAAAGCAATCTTGTTTTTAGAAGATACATTCAGTAAAATTTTAATTGAAGCTAGAAAGTTTGAACTTGTATGTATTTGGGCAAGTTAATCAGCATAGTGAGTATTTCTAATGTGCTTATTAAAGAATAAATAGAATTCATAAAGGATTATTATGCTTTAGTAGAAAGCTACCTTGGTCTTTCCCAAAAGTAGTGCTTTCAAAAGTAAAGGTACCAGCCTGCTTTGCTATGATTTGCTGTACTGCGTGAGGAGTGGAGTGCTAACGCTGCCCTGACCTCACTCCTCCTCCTCCTCCTCCTCCTCCTCCTCCTCCTCCTCCTCCTCCTCCTCCTCCTCCTCCTCCTCCTCCTCCTCCTCCTCCTCCTCCTCCTCCTCCTCCTCCTCCTTCTCCTCTTCCTCCTCCTCTTCCTCCTCCTCCTCTTCCTCCTCCTCCTCCTCCCCTTCCTCCTGCTCCTCTTCCTCCTCCTCCTCCTCCTCCTCCTCCTCCTCCTCCTCCTCCTCCTCCTCCTCCTCCTCCTCCTCCTCCTCCTCCTCCTCCTCCTCCTCCTCCTCCTCCTCCTCCTCCTCCTCCTCCTCCTCCTCTCTCTCTTCTTCTTCTTCTTCTTCTTCTTCTTCTTCTTCTTCTTCTTCTTCTTCTTCTTCTTCTTCTTCTTCTTCTTCTTCTTCTTCTTCTTCTTCTTCTTCCTGGGGCTTGAACTCATGGCTTGAGCAATGTCACTGAGCTTCTTTTGCTTAAGGCTAGCACTCTACATCTTGAGCCACAGTGCCACTTCCAGCTTTTACTGTTGATGTGATACTGAGGAGTTGAACCCAAAGCTTCATGCAAGCTAGGCAAGCACTCTACCCCAAAGCCACATTCCTAGCCCCTCACTACTTCTATTCTACCATATCTATGCTTTTTTGTGCACCAGGTTTCTCTGTGTGTGTTTGTCAGTGTTGTGGTTTGAACTCAAAGTGTGAACTCTGTCCCTTCACTTTTTTAAAATTTTTATTGTAAAGAGGCTATACAGAGGAGTTATAGTTACATGAGTAAGGTAATGAGTTCATTTCTTGTCAAACATCTTTAACACCTTTTTTTCAAGTTTTTAATTTTTAATTGAGATTAAGTGATTACATACATTTCATAAAATTCACAGTATTGTGGGATAGAGATACTTAAAGTCACAAACACTTTTTAACCTTCATGAGGCGCATTGTCATTATCATGGTCTATAAGGCTTATGGTCTTTACAAACTTGACTTAAATTTTATTGAGTAGCTTTGCATATGTGTTCATCAAAGAGATTGGTTTGTAGTTCTCTTTATTTGTTGGATCTTTGCCTGGTTTGGAGATGAGTGTGATACTGGCTGTTTTTTGAGTGGTAAGGACTTTCCTGTCCAGGCTGTCTTTGAACTATGATCCTCAGACCTCAGTCTCTGAGTAGCCCAGCTCAAATTATAGGGTTCTGTGTGTTTTTTTGCTTGCTTGTCAGGCTTGAACTGTGGGCCTGGGCTCTGTCCCTGAACTCTTTTCCTCAAGGCGAGGGCTCTACCACTTGAGCCACAGTATCACTTCTGGTTCTCTGGTAGTTTATTAAAGATAAGAGTCTCATGGACATTCCTGCCTGTGCTGGCTTTGAATGATGATCCTTAGATTTCAGCTTTCTGAGTAGCTAGGATTACAGGCGTGAGCCACCGATGCCTGGCTCATGATATAGTTTTGATAGTGAAAAGATCCTATCCAGAAGTCAAGATTGCCTGCTCTGGTTCTGGCTCTGCAGTCTTCTTCAATCTTGAAAATTTTTCAAGATTTTTTTGACTGTTTTCAAGATTATATGCCACTTCTTTTTTATCGATTGTTCTTCCACTTAGTCTTGTCTGAAGTTTTATCATGATTTGACTTGGGTCTTGCAGGACTGTCGTGAAGTGACACTGTGTGCCTCCCACTGCATCTCACCAGGTGGCTGGGGACATCAGTTTGTCTTAGGAGTGTAGTAGGTAATTTTGATCACTTGAAGATGGCCAAATTTGCCCGTTTTTCTACTGTAAAAATTCTCCTCTCCCTTTGTAACTGAGTGATGTGTGGGAAAACACATAAGGCTGTGGAAATATCCCATTCCTCACATCATTGACAGTTTGCTTATGTATTTACATATTTATTCATGTTTGAACTTGCTAAGGGATTCCTATTGAATGCATTGGGTTGTAATTCCACTCCTGTCATGGTTTTGATGAGTAAATGGTTCCAGACTTGGCCAGTGGGAGCCCCTTCTAACAGACTTTTATTAGTGCTTTTATTTTATTTTAATTTTATTTTTTTGCCAATCCTGGGGCTTGAACTCAGGGCCTGGGCACTGTCCCTGAGCTTATTTGCTTAAGGCTAGCACTTTACCTCTTGAGCCACAGTGCCACTTCCAGCTTTTTCTCTTTATGTGGCACTGCAGAACCCAGGGCTTCATGGATGCTAGGCAAGCACTCTACCCCTAAGCCCTCATTAGTGCTTTTGCTCTTCACTCATACACAAGATCAATGTTTATTTAGTACCTTCCATGCTCTAGCCTTTGAATTAACTATTATCCAGGAGATGTGGCTGGATGGCATTTAGAAACCAACATCTGAGTATTAGGTATGTTCTTTGCTTTTGAGATGTTATTGTTCCTAGGCCCTCTTGGAGAAGAGAACTGGAAAATACATGAAACGAATATACAAAATACATGTATTCATGTATATGGGTGTGCATTGATATATACAACCCCATACATGTATATTTACACATACACACATTTAAATTTATATTAATTTCTTTTAGTAGTAAAGAAATGTAAACTCAGAACCTCTTGCTTGCTTTGCTTGGGTCCTAGTAATTGAGCCCCCCTTTAAGCCCTGCTTTTTGCTGGTTAGTTTGGAGGTGAAATATAATAAACTTTCCTGCCTGGACTAGTCTCAAAATTCAGTGTTCAAGCTCTTAGCCTCCTGAGTGTCTCAACTTCTGATTTGTACACCAATCTATGTATATATATCCATCTATATATACTCAAAATCATGAGTTCACACTGACACCTCCAACTGCAATCTCACCCCAAATATTCTTCCAGTTTTTTTTTCCTTTTCCATATTTGTAACTACCAAGAAACCTATTACCCTTGATAGGATGACTTACTGAGTAATTCATTCTGTTTGTAAACAATCTCCTGTGATTGCCTGTGATGTAAATGTATTTGGCCTTTTTCTATGGTTCCTGACATAGAAATCCAAAAACACTCATGCTTTCCTGAGTAACAGGGGTGGTAGTAGGATCTTTTGCTCTACTATTTAGTCATTGACCCTGGTTCCTCAATCAGAGCTCCTAAGACCTTAGTCATTTCCTGAGTTATAGTAGCATCTGACCCAGAGCTATGAAATCCTTTGGAATTTCCTGTCACAAGAGCATGTTCTAAGAGGTGCAACCCTTGATGTACACCTGGATAGCCTCAGGATGGAAGATGATCTTTTTATGATGGACTGGTAGTGCAAACCTGTAATCCCAGTATTTAGAAGGCAAATGCAGAAGGCTCTTGAGTTCAAGGCAAGCCTGGGCTACAGTCAAACCATCTTTTAAAAAACAAGCTTTTATAGGTACATTATTTGGGGATTAGCTCTTAATTTTGTTTTTTGGTTTCATGAAATTTTGTCATGTCTGTAAAATTTATACTTGCCAAGAGACTCAAACCTGCCTGATCAACCCATTCTCTCTCTATGGCTCTGTATCTGTCTGTCTCTGTCTCTCTGTCTCTGCGTCTGTCTGTCGGTCTGTCTCTCCCCCTCTCTCCCTGTCTCTGGTCGATGTCCTCATGGTTACCACATGGTTGCCAAGGTAGCAGTAGCAGCATCCTCCCATGTGCCCAGTGGCCTTGGCAATGGTCCGCTAGGCCACATGGAAGAGTAGTAGTCCCCCAAGCTCTCACAGAGACTTGATTCTTGTGACTATTTACCAGTCCTTTACACACTAGTTCACTCATTTCAGGAGGCATGACTAGTGCTATGAGCCCAGCATGCCTGGCATAGTATCCGTGTAGCACACTCAGGCCAAGTGCCTGGTGCTACAGGATTCTGCAGCCGAGCTTCTGGTCAAAGTACATCTGACACTGAGCTGGCCTTCCCAGGCTGAAAGGAAAATGGAAAAGTAGCCTGAAGGTGTCTTTACCTTCAGAGGTGGTAGGGGTTGCAGCTTGATCACATGGTGACTTCACCTGACAACCATTCACCTTTGTCCTTGAGGTGGTTTTGTTCCAAATGCTACAGCAAGTAATCACCTTACCTTTCATGTAGGTTTCCTGTATGTTTATATACTTATTTGTTGTATTTACATTTCAGCTGAAGCCCATAGATCTGAGGGTCAGGAGGCATCCTGGACTCTGCTCCTCCTACTGTGGCCTCTAGATGACTGGGTCCAACTCCTGAGCACACCAGTTACACTGGCTAGGTTGGAGCATAAGGGCAAGTCTTCATTGGGAAAGAAATGAGACCTGTCTCCATGTACCATGACAGTGGTTTCTGCCCCACTTTCCTCCATTTCAACGCCATTTCTTCTGTGTGTGTTTTCTCTATAATCCTTTACTCATCACTATCCCAACATAAAGCCATCATCCAGGAGGACCCGATTTCTCATTTATTTGCTCACAATGGTAAAAGATAAAACACATATTTGAAAGACCCTAATGCATACACCCTGAAGTCGTTATTGCAACTTCCTCTGTTAGCCCAATTTTTCTCCTCAGGTAAACAGAGTGTTGTGAGTGCTGAGTTTCACATATGAGACCACTGTGAACATGTAGAGCCTATTTTTGGAATCACAAAGTGTATTAATTAAAATATGTTCTCTTCCTTTCAGTGAGAGCTGGAGAAACCTCTGAAGGAGCAGGAGACCTGAGAGAACATGGAGGTATAGTGGTGCCTGTGGATGGACCAGGCCTCTGTGGACTTGGTCTGGGATGACTACTTCTGGACATGAATGGAGATTCAGTAAGATTGGATGTGACTCTCCACCACTGCGTTGTTTGCGTTGGTTCATCCAGGGCTATTAGATTTCCACACAGAGGAAGTGCTGAGGGCTGATGCTGTCTTGGGTGACAAGTGTGTGATGGGGAGGAGTTGGGCACAGCTGGACTTTGCTCTGTGTACATTGGGGTTAGGAGGCTGAGCCTGCAGAGCTGACTGATGAGATTTGTAGCAAGAGGAGGACTGGGTCTCCTGGTGGACAAGTGCAGTTCAGGGTTATTTGGGGAGCAGATCTCCCCTCAAAGAATGAGGTGGGATTCTGGTGATAGAAGCAGTGAGGGCTAAAGAGGGTAAAGGATAGGCACCTGGTGAATGACAGGGTTGACACTAATGCTGAAGGAGAACTGAGAGGCGGAAGGTCATGAAGGGTGCTGTGGGATCCTGAACTCCTCGTGGTCCAGTGTTCAGTGAAGAGGGTACGTGGGGAGGGAAATACTGTTAAATTCCATGATGTTTCCATGCCTTTTATTTTTTTCCTTTTGTTTCTTTGTTGTGTGTATATGTTTGTGAGTGTTTGCTCGTACCAAGTCTTTATCTCAGTGCTTTTTTTCTTAATTCTCTCTCTGCTTCCTTTTCCATCACTTTCCTCTTTCACCTTTCCCCATCTTTCCCCCTCTCTACTTTCTCTTCCCTCCTCTTCTTCTACCTCATACCGTCTCTTAGTCTACTTTTCCTTCCCCTCATCTTCTTCCTCTCATCTCCCTCTTCTCTTACCTCTCTCTCTCTCTTCCTGTTCTTGAATCTGTCTCTAATTCTGTCCATTTCTCTGTCTTTCATCTCTCTGTTTCAGTCTTTCTTTTTCTTTCTCTCCCTCTTTCAATTTGCATGTTCATGCCTGGTGCTCTACCACTTGAGTCACACCTCCAGGTCTGCATTTTTCTAGTTAATTGATGATGGAGTCTTCCTAGACTGGCTGTCACTGCAATCCAGGTAGCTTCTAGGATAGTTAGGATTACAGAGCCTCCAGCATCAGGCAGTGCACTTGACTTTGCTAATCTCTTGTGGCACAGGTTTGTTTCTCTGTTCTTATGAAAGGTATTTGTGTATTTATCTGAAGGACAGCTGTGTCAGTGACACATTAAAATGGGTGTGGAAGGAAGGTGGTGTTAGTCTGCTGTGCAGAATGGACAGGGAGAGAAGGACATGTATAGTGCAAGTGTATCAAGACCCTTAGAATATCAGAACATGTGCACACTCAAGGACATGTGCACCCCCATTTCCTAGTGAAAGAGCAAGCAGCTCCCTTTGCATGATTGATTAACAGCTTCCTTCTCTCTTTACCAAGATGTCTCAGAAGCACACAAACAGATGGCTGCTCAGGAATTCCTCTGGGAATCAGCCTTCTACAAACCCAACCTGATGTGCACGTTGAGAGGGAATTAGGAAAGAAAATGTGCTCTTTTCTTCCTTCAAGTTCAGCTCTCAATGCAGAGCTAGATGTGTCAGAAATGATCTCCTCTGTGTGATGCAGAGACTGCCAGGAGACAAGGCCTTGCTGCCCCAAAAGCTGCAGTTGAGGCTCAGAGTGAGGGAGTGGGCTTCAATTCACATCTGTGGGTTTGGCTTAAGAGGCTAGTGTCTTGTAGTCCTAGTGCAGTAGAGAGTGTGCCTCATCGCTGCTGTTATTTCAGTGTTGGGTTGCATTGTGGAGATGGGGGAGAGGGGTATTATGCCAAGCAGGAGGCAAGTCATTTTATGATTCCATGCCAGTCTTGTCTTAAGGGGCAAGATGAGCTCCCTGTCTAAAACTCAGGTCTACCTTTGACTTTTCAATGGATAGTCTGATACACAGGCATGCTAGACCACTCCTAAACCTTTGTGGAACAGTTGGAGTGCATTTGGCTCAGTAGGTGAAGGAGACAGGACCAAAAGTTGGCCCAGAGAATGAGGCTCCCACAGCTTAGCTAGAATATCACACAGACCATTACATGGGCTTCTAACCAGCAGGATGGGACCAGTGCTGGAGGAAAGACTTGGAAGAACTGAAGAGGGAGGAGCCAGTGTGGGATGGAAAAGCTTCCCAGAGGAGGAGCAGGTGAGCTGGTGTGTGCACACCTTCTCCATATGTGAGATTGAGGTGCACAAGGCTTCAGGCAAAGGGCATGGAAACACAGGTGTGGAGACCACAAGGCAAGGGTGAGAAGGGCTGTGGAAGGGAGTCATAAGAAAGCAGTGGGAAAGAGCTTTGACCATGTGCAACAGGACACTTGTCAAATAAGTGTGTGAGGGAATGGGTAGGCCTTCAGTCAATGGACATTTATTGAGTGACCACAGGGTGAGAGACATCATGCTGAAGACTGACACAATGCTGAGAACAGCACAAAAATATCTCTCCTTGTGAGTTTACACTCAAGCATGGAGAAAGACTTTACCCAGATTTACATAAGTAATAAAGAGAATACATCAGAAGGAAGATGTAAGGCAGAAAGGATGAGTGGTGGGAATATTCTGTGTGTGTCTGCACCCATGTGTGTGTGTGCATGCATGTGCACAAGGTTGTATTTTTGAGCAGGGTATCATAGAGTAGATCTCTTTGGTGGGTGGGAGTGGGGGAGGATGGGGGATGAGCAGCTGGGTGTCTGGAGAAGAGCATTCCAGGCAGTAGAATAACAGTGGCCCCCAGCCTGGCAAGGTTATCTTGGGCTGCTGCAGAACAGTACAAATGCCAGTATGGCTGCAGCGAGGAAGCATGCGCTCAGTGGTAAGAGACAGGATCAGAGAAGGCACGGGAGCCTCAGGCTCTGCCCTTCACTGAAGGAGGACTATGAGCAATGCTTCAGCAGTGTCCTATGGTTTTCCTGTCTGCTCTAAAGCCACATTTCTTAATCTTCAAATATAAAAGGGTGTGTCTGATATTGGTGTTTCTGTACCTGCATTATTTCTTTTTTTTTTTTTTCTTCTTTTATTGTCAGTTGTGGGGCTTGTACTCTGAGCCTGGTCACTGTCCTTGCACTCTTCAGCTCATGGCAAGCACTCTACTGCTTGAACTACAATGCCACTTCTTGTTTTATAGTAGTTTATTGGAGATAAGAGTCTCAAGGGCTTTCCTGCCTGGCTGGCTTTGAACCGTGATCCTCAGATCTCAGCCTCCTGAGTAGCTAGGATTATAGGTGTGAGCTACCAGCACCCGGCTCTGCATTATTTCTTGAAGCTTAGTGTTCTACTGTGCAATTTATATTGTTGAAATTGTTTTCTTTTTATTTGTTTGAACATGGGTCTAGGGCACTGTCTCACTAGCACTCTACCATTTTGAACCATAGATCTGCTTCTGGTTTTCTGGAGGTTAATTGGAGAAAAGAATCTCATGGACATTTCTTCCCAGGCTGACTTTGAACTTTGATCTTCAGATCTCAGCTTCCTGAATTGATAGGATTACAGGCGTGAACCTGATTTTATTTTATTTATTTATTTATTTTTTACTTAAGGCTGAATAACATTCCACTGAATGTATATGCTCTCTTTTTATTGGTCCAATGATGTACACTTGATTGATTCCCTATCTTTATTGTGAGTGGTGCTACCGTAAATGGAAGTACATGCAGACAAAAAGAAACAAATAACAACAACAACAACAACAAAAGCAAGTATTCCTTCACTGGAATCTGATGGCTCATGGAATCTTGCCTTGGTAGGAATTTGCATGAGAGTCTTTTCTCTAGTTAATGACCAAATACCTGGTAGTTGAGCTGTGGCTTAAAGTAGTTGAGCATTAACCTTGAGCTAAAGAGCTCAGGGACAGCATCATGGCCTCAAGTTCAAGCCCCATACCACCACCACCAAAATCACTAAAAATATATTTGTTAAACCGTCTGGGAAGGTGGCTCAGGGGTAGAGTGCTTGCTTGCATGCATGAGGCCCTGGGTTCAATTCCTCAGCACCACATAAGCAGGGGGAAAAAAAAAGAAAAAAAAACCAGAAGTGGCACTGTGGCTCAAGTTGTAGAGCATTAACCTTGAGCTGAAGAGCTGAGGGACAGTGCTGAGGCCCAGAGTTCAGGCCCACGACTGGACCCAACACCCCCCCCTCCAAAAAAAATATTTGTGAAAATCAAACCTCACACAACTTACCCATTTTGTTGTTTGGTTTGGAAATAATATAAATGATTTCAGATTGACTACATTTAAATTCCAAAGCAAGTGACCAACCCTGCAACAGAAAGGCAGGGATGGGGGCTGAGGGGTGGTCTTTACCCACCCTGACTCCAAAGACCCTAAAATGAGCCAAGACATGACTAGAAAGATCTACAGCCAAAGAAACATACATGTGAGGGCTGGGAAGGTGGCTCAGTGGTAGAGCGCTTGCCTTGCATGCCTGAGGCCCTGGGTTCGATTCCTCAGCACCACATAAGCAAAAAAAAAAAAAAAAGTAATGTACATGTGTTGTCAGGAGAGAGGCCACAGGACCTAGAGGAAAGTTCTAGCTGGGCTCCTGAGACTCTAGTCTCCATTTTCTATTTGAAGCCTCTGGTACCTTCTATGTACAGATGATTTTGCCAATCTGAAAGTCATTCTAAACTGACTTCCCACTACAGGGTGTTATGTCAGTGTCAGCCCTATTGAACTGAACCCAATTCTCAGCATCACTGTTTAAAGAAAGAACAAGAACACAACTTGTTTTCCATACAATACTTAGAAAGCAATCTTGTTCCCCAGTTATAAGCACCATAAAGACATCTCCAAGGAATAAGAGCACACAAAGTCTGTCAGATGACATTGTACAGACTGAACTCAGCCCTGGCTTGAGCGAGCATGCACTGCCCTCTGCTGGTCAGAGATAGGCAACAACTGACTCTTGGGAGACCTGAGACAGGGACTTTTGGTGAGCCCAAGGCTTTTGGTGTGAGTGATGGTGCTGCTTTATAAAGCTCTTTTCTCCCTGTTCACCCAGCAATTGCAGGGACTAGGTTTGCTCTGTTTGAGAAAGCAAAAATTTCAAAACTTACTTTCTTCCCTTTGAGACATCGGCAATCTCTCCTGTTCCCATCTCTTTTATTTACTTATCCTAAGCACATACGTTTATTCAGCAAATATTTTCTGATTGCTACTAGTAATGTGCAAACTCTTTCTGGTTACTAGGAATGTCTGTAGGAAAGATAAACATAATCTTTGTTTTGGTGTTTATTTTAGGGGCTCAGCGAACATGAGTGTTAGTAATTATGGGCAAAGTTTACCAGTGGCAAGCAAGGGTGCCAGGTTCACATTTTCTCCTCCCTGTAGAGCTGAAACATGAAAGAAGTGATATTTTTCCCACAAGGCCTTTCTGGCATCTTGGGGGCTTTTTTGTTTGTTTTGTCAATCGTGGGCATTGTCCCTGAGCCTTTTTTTTTTTCAGGGTATCCCTCTACTACTTTGAGCTACATCCCTGCTTCCACTTTCCTGGTGCTTCTTTACAGATAAAGAGTCTCAGGACTTCCTGCCCAGGCAAGCTTTGAACCATGATCCTCAGAGATCAGCCCCCTGAGTAGCTAGGATTATAGAGATGAACTGCAACTCCAGGCTTCCCTTGTTATTTAAAATAGAATCCCCTAAATTGCAGAAGACTTTCAACTGAAGTTGATTCAAAGTCCACTAGATGGCAGGATTGCCTACTTTAATACCAAAGGCAAGCAGAGTCACAGATTCTCCTTTACAACTCAATACAGAGCCTCAGCTCTTCTGACAACTCTGGGATGTCCATTTGACTTTTTTTAAAAAAATCAATGATCAATCATTAAGAGTCAAGATACAGTGCTGTCAAATTACATCTAAACTTACAAAGAAAAATTGCTGTGGAGGCAAAAAGTAGTAAGTAGGGAAATACAAGGTTAGTATTTCTATTTCTTTTTTTTATTGTGAAAATACCGTACAGAGGGGTTACAATTACATGAGCAAGGTAAAGGTTAGTATTTATAACCTTGTCTCTAATTCTCTATTTTCCATTCTTCATGGTCTTCTGGTGAACTCTGACGTGAATCACAAGTTTCTTCTCCTCACAATCCTTTATTTAGCTGGAGGACAGATTGCTAAGAGTGACAAGGGGCAGGTATAGAGGATTCCTTTGAGTTGGAAACAAAACTTAGTCTAAAGCTCTGGCTTGAAAAAGAACTGGGAGCCAATGGCTCATTCTGTAATCCTAGCTACTCACGAGGCTGAGATCTGAGAATCACTATTTGAAGCCACCTCAGGCAGCAAAAATCCATGAGACTCTATTTCCAGCCAACCACCAGAGAAGTAGACCTATGGCTCAAAGTGGTAGAGAGCTGGCCTTGAGCAAAAGAGCTCTGGGACAGACTCCAGGTTCTGAGTTCAAGTTCATGACTAATAACAAACAAAAAGAAGGGGAGTGTGTTTTATCACCATGGTTGTATTGGTCAGCTTTGCTTTACTACAGTAACATACTTGAAGCAATTAGCTTATAACTGAAAAGTTCCCTTAGCTACCCACAGTTTGTGGGTTCTAGTCCAAGGTCAAGTAGTCTCTTGCTTTGAGCCTCTGGCAAAGATTGTATATCCTGATAGGAACATGTGTCAGAGAAGATGCTCAGATGACAGGCAGAATAGGGGAGCAGGAAGCTCTTGACCTGACAACCTCCCCATAAAGACTCAACTCTTAAAGGGCCCCTAATATCTCCAGTACTGGTGTTTTAGAGATGAAATCCTTAGCACATTCAATACCCAAACTATAGCAGTGACTTTTTCAGGGTGAGACCTTGAGAATTTTAACATCTTTGAGACACAACATCTCCAAGGCAAAGTTATAAAACTAGGAGACTGTAATATCCAGTGATTATGAGAACTAAATAATATCATAATATCATAAGGAAATCCTGCTAAAATAGAATTGGAGGCAGGCACTGGTGGATCACACCTGTAATTTTATACTTACTCAGGAGGCTGAAATCTAAGGATCCAGGTTCAAAGCCAGGCTGGGCACGAAAGTCCGAGAAACTTTTATCTCCATTGCACCACTAGAAAACCAGAAGTGGTGCTGTAGCTCAAGTGGTAGAGCACTAGCCTTGAGCTGAAGAGCTGAGGGTCAGTGCTCAGGCCCAGAGTTCAAGCCCCATGACCAACAACAACAACAAAAAAAGAATGGATCCGGGAGCCTTATGGCATCTCCATCCTGCCTGTACCTGTCCCTTATGTATAGGGTCTTAGCTTCTCCCTCTGAGGCATGGCTTGGTCCATTTGGTGGGTATAGGGTTAGATAGGGTGTAGGGAGTGCTGTAGGGAGTCTCCTTGGTTTCTCTGTCTCTACTGAGTCATTACTGCATTGTGAGATTTGCATGCATCATCTTGCTGGGTCCTTCTCCTCAGGCATCTTGTTGAATCATCTCTCTCCCATATTGGAGCTGGTCCTTGCTGTTATCCTTTACCTAGCCAGGGAGGCCTAACTCCTTCATGAAGGAATATGGAGGGAAGCTCAGACACAGAGCTACCTAAGAGAAAAATCTCCTCTTAAGTAGCTACCATATTAGGAAACAAAGGGACAGAGAGAGAGGCAGATTTGCCACAACTCCCCAATGTCTCTTCAAACTAACAGCAGTAAACATTGGTGGAACAATGAGTCTTCATCCCATCTTTCTACCTCTAAAATATGCATATTTCTTCATCAGTCTTTCTCTTACTCTCTCTTATTCTTATCTTCACTCCAACCTCCATTCTTCCATGGCCTTTTAGCCCCAATTGCCTCTACCATGCCTCTAATTTTCTTCTTTTCTTCCATCCATCCTCAAGCTTGCTCGTGATTCCCAAAGGTAGGGCTTGGAGATATTCAAGACCTTGAGAAATAGAGAGGTTGATGACTCCTATGTTGAATGAGAAAGAGGGGGAGTAAATAAACCTAAATGCAGCCTTCAGCATTCAGAAACATGGCTCGTGTTTTCATTGGCCCCAGAATTGTTTTGGAAAGCAGGAGAATGTTCTCTCAACACTTTTAATTTATTTATTGTTGCAAAGGAGAAGTGTAGCCTTGGAGATTTGAAACAAGTGAACTTCCAAGGCATAGTCCTAGGTATCAATATCACTTCCATCCCATTTGCACAGTTGTCTAGTAACGTGTGAGTGAGCCCCATCCATCTCTGACCCACTTGCATGGTCTTGCAGCCTCTCTCCTGTGGGAGTAAGACTTGTGTTAGTACAGTGCCAATCCCGTTATTAACTGTCTTCTTTGCAAGTGAAAACAATGTTTTAAAAAATGCTCACAGGTTTTAAAAAAATGCTCACAGGGCATAAGAGAGCAAGGCATGATTGGCTCTGAGAGATAAAGTGGGATGAAGCTGTATTTCAAAACTGTTATTTAAACAGAGTTGGCAGCTTCATCCATAGTAACTCTCTCTTCAGGATGGACAGAAACACAAACTCCCAAAAACCAGTCTGGCCAAGAAAGCTACATGGACGTCCAATGATTCTGACCTTTTATTCTGTTTACAAGAGAGCTGAAGTCCTGGCAGGAAAGGGGACAGGTCCTATAGGGACAAAATCCAAGTGGTGGTGTCAATGCAGTGATAATAGTCCCTTGTCATTCTGGTGTCATCTCTCAGTCTGTCCAAATCCAGGTGTTGTGAACTCCCTGGGGAGTAGTCTATGAAGAGATAAAAGGGGAAATGCAGTTCCTTGATCAGTTTCTCAGGAAGTGCTGAGAATCATGTCAGGCAAAGTGACATTCTTTTTCTATTGCTGGAGTTTTCTTTTTTTTGGGGGGGGGTCCGGTCTTGGGGCCTGAACTCTGGGCCTGGGTGCTGTCCCTCAGCTCTTCAGCTCAAGGCTAGCGCTCTATCACTTGAGCCACAGCGCCACTTCCGGCTTTTTTCTTTTTGCTTATGTGATGCTGAGGAATCGAACCCAGGGCCTCGAGCATGCAAGGCAAGCGCTCTACCACTGAGCCACCTTCCCAGCCCCTCTATTGCTGGAGTTTTCTGAATTGTCAATATGACACCATGCCTAGTACATCTCCAAGTGTGTATCTATAGGGAAGAGCATCATTTTCTGTTTTACTTTGCAATACAACACTTCCTCTTGCATTCTTAAATAGCATCTTTTTGTACAGATCATCCATGAAAGCTCTACTTTGGGACTTAGCTATATAATAGATATGTCTTACATTTATGGAGCTGACCAAGTCCATCTGCAGTTCACCTTTGTCTTATTAGAAAGAATTTGCATGGATCCAGTGAAACCTTGTATGATGTGTTCCTCAGGCAGTGGTAGGAAAGGACTTACAATTATGTGGCATCTCCATCCCTTCCATAAACTCCTTTCTCCAATCTTCCATCTTGTCTTGATTCCAGTAGGAATGGTAGGCATCTCTGAGGGAGGTATATTGGGCCAACATACAAGTCAGTAGCACTATATT
Organism: Dipodomys merriami; assembly: GCF_024711535.1. NCBI lineage: Eukaryota > Metazoa > Chordata > Mammalia > Rodentia > Heteromyidae > Dipodomys > Dipodomys merriami. Next base: position 66,123 of record NW_027203397.1, on the reverse strand, counting down.
TTCACAGAATACATTTCCCTGATGTGGTACAAACTCTATGTGTATCTGTGAGGGAAGCAGTCGTTGAAGGGGAGGCTTGACCTGGGAGGACACCAATGAGGTTTTACTGGGATAATTCAGGAAGGATGTGATACACTGCTGACACAGTAGCTACAGAAGAGAAGATGGACAGTGCTCCCTTTGTGTGTGTTCAAGGAAAAGATAGCAAGACAATGGTGAGGGACCTGAGGTGTGGTAACAAGGGTTAAAAATTTGATTTTTACTGAGTCCTCATCCATTCCGAATTAGCTAGTGTGAGGATGCTAATATTTGATCAAATTTTTTTAATGAAATGTCCCTCTACAGTCTAAAGAGTCATTTTACTTAAGTCAAATGATTGGGAAGCTATAAAGAAGCATGTAAGGCCAGGTGCCAGTAACTCATGCCTGTCATCCTAGCTACTGAGGAGGCTGAGATCTGAGGATAGCCATTTGAAGGTAGCCTGGGCAGAAAAGTCCCCATGAGATTCTTATCTCCAATTAACCACTAAGAAACTGGAAGTGGCACTGTGGCCAAGTGGTAGAGGGCTCACCTTCAGTAAAAGAAGCTCAGAGATAGCACCCAGGCCCAGAGTTCAAGCCCCAAGACTGGCTAATTGTGTATATATACTACATATATATGTGTATATATGTATACACACATATATACATGCACATACCTATATACATGTATATAGATAGATATGTATATGTATATAGAGAGAAACATAGACATATATACAAAAGCATACAGGAAGCTATGGGCTCATTAATAGGAATTATGTGGAGGAAGAGCTTTTTTGGACAATGGTTCCAATGTATACTGAACCAAGACTGTTGCTGGTGGCTCATGTCTGTAATCCTAGCTATTCAAGAGGCAGAGATTTGAGGGTAGAAGTTCAAAGTCAGACTGAGGAGGAAAAGCTATGAGAAATCTCAAATTAACCAGCAGAAGTCCTGAACGTGGAGCTGTGGTTCAACTGATAGAGCGCTAGCCTTAAGGAAAAAAGCTCCGGGACAGTGCCCAGGACCTGAGTTCAAGCCCTAGTACTGGCATGAAAACCAAACCAAACCACACAGAATAATCATAGGGCTTCTATCGCAGGCAGCTCACCTTTATACTCCATGAGCAGCCAGAAGAAATCTCCAAATTATCAAAGCCACCATATTGGATAATCTTTTTTCCTAAACAATTAACTTTATGTAATCCAAGACTTCAGTCAAACAAGAATCTCACTTTAAGGCTCATTTAAAGTGAGATATATTCCCAAAGTAATCAGAAGGTAAACTAGCTAGAAAGGATTTCTCAGTAGTGGGATGTTAAGAAAGAGAAGAAAAAGTGACACTCAGAGTTCTCTTACTAGTCTTCACAGATCATGATGTGTGAAAAGAATCACTTGAATTTATGTGTAACAAGGAAAGACAGTGTGGTTAATTTCCAGAAGGCCAATTAATGAGATTTCTGAACCAGGAGCTCAGCCTGAAATCCTAGCTATTAAGGAGACTGAGATTAGAGGACTGTGATTCAAGCCAGCCTAAGTAGGAAAATCTGTGAAAGTCTTATTTCCAATTAACCACTATAAAGCCAGTAGTGGATCTGTGGCTTAAGTAGTAGAGGGACAGCCTTGAGTAAAAAAACTAAGGGAGAGTATAAGGCCCTGAGTTGAAGCCATACTACTGACAAAATAAAGGAAGGGAAGAAGGGAATGAGGGAGAGGAAGTTAGGGAAGCAAAGGAAAGAAGGAAGGAGAATAAAATTGAATCACTGATGATAATTACTCTTAGTGATTCAGGAGTTCTTGGTTGTAATGACTTTTCTGTCATTAGAGGGCAGTGTTGAGTTTCCTAATGCAGTAATTACCAGAGCAAAATTGTGAGATCCTTTAGAGAGCTCATCAGAACTAGATCCTAATTTTGGCTCCACTAATTGCTCATTGCTGCTTTGCATCATTTTGAACTAAGTCCTTCTATGTAAAATGTGGTTCATATTTATACATAGTTACAGGCAACAACAACAACAAAAGACCTATGAAAGTCTCTTCAAATAGGAACCTAGATGGCCTTATTGAGTGGGGGATAATAAAGCAAGGTTTTGTTATTATCTAGGGAAATAGAGGGCAAGCATGATTAAGATTGAGATTGTGTAATATGAATTCGGCTTCCATCAATGTCTAAGTGTGATCTTTCATGATAAAGGCTGGCTTATGTTCCTCTTCCATATTACATGTTCCATGGTCATCATTCTCTCATCCTGACTGGGCAGGGATGTTTTCTTTGTTCCAAACCAAGTGAGAGTCAGTTCATTAACATGAACTCCTTACAATGACACAGATCTTGAATTTTTCTACCTTTCTATCATCAATATCTAATTCTAAAATAGAATGAGTATGTGGTGTTTTGCTTGTTTTTGTTTTTTAGTTTAGGCTGGACATCAGTGGCTCACACCTGTAATCCTAGCTACTCAAGAGGCTGAGATCTGAGGATCATAATTCAAAGCTAGCCAGGGCAGGAAAGTCCATGAGACTCATCTCCAATTAGCCATCAGAAAAGCCAGAAATGACTTTGCTTTTACTGTGGTTCAAGTGGTAGATCATTAACCTTGAGTAAGACAGCTTAAGGACAGCACCCAGGCCCTGAGTTCTAGCCATAGGATTGGCACACACACAAAACAGTGTTCAATGTTTTCAGAAGTGGTGAGGTGTGACTCAAAGTAGTAGAGAGCTAGCTAGTAGAAGCTCAGGGATAGCACCCAGTTCAACAACAAATACCACACATATACATTGAAGCCAGCTCAAGATTTTTGTCTTCAGCTTTATTAGTATATAACTGTCTCTTCTAGTGCATAGACAGTAAGATCTCTGCTTAGTGTCTTCAGCTTCACAGATGTTTTAGTCTGTGAACCCTGGGGCTTCCCACTGTGTGACATTCACATGCAGAGGGAAGGCCTCCCTTTCCTGCAGCTTCCTGTATGTTATGTTCCAGCAGCTTCTGTCACCTTCTTGCAGCTCAGGCAGGCTCTTCCCCCAACCCCCCCCCAACCCCTTGGTCCCCACTCCCCTACTCCAGCCTTATCCTTTCAGGTCTCCTGCTTGGGACTCTCTGAATTATGTCCAGTCAGAGTCCTGCAGATTAAGTGATGCCTTGGGTAGGATTAAATCCAGAAAAGTTCCTTCTCCCATAGTCCAACTACTTCTCTCTTTAAAAAATATCATTTTGGCCATTTCTAAGGTCTTCATAAGTCCTTTGTGGCTGAATGCTGGTGGCTCACACCTATAATTCCAGCTACTCAGAAGGCTGAGGTCTAAGGATCTTAATTCAAAGCCAACCCAGGCAGGAAAGTTTATGAGACTTTTCTCTCCAGTTGACCACCAAAAAGCTGGAAATGGAGCTGTGGTAGAGGACCAACCTTGAGTGAAAAAAGTGAAAAAATTAAGAGACAGTGCCCAGGTTCAAGCCCAGGTATGGGAACAAAAATTAAAATCTTTTATCCGCTATTTGGCTCCTTGTTTAAATACTGTCTGTGGGAAGGGTAAATTTGTTAGAATCTTTATTATAAAGATTAGAACATCACTCAGTTGGTATTCCTAGGTTATAAAATGAGCTGAACTAAACAGAAATAGTGGCTTAGAGATACCATGTCTCATTAGATTTTATCTAAACCTTCTAGCAACTTTTTGTAAATTTGAAAAGGTACATAGAATAATAATTTCAGTAGTCTATTTTCTTCAACTCAACTGATTGCAAGTGTTACTATTTCTACAAATTACCAGTACAACATTAAGATGCTTTTCATTATTTTTACATTAAACCTGCAGTATGGATAATGGATTTTCAGCAGCCTAATTTAGGTGCTAAATCTTCAACAGTTTAAAAGAAATAATGTACTATTAAAACCATAGCTAAGTTCAATAAAAATCTTTAGATTGGTTCTATTTTAGTTGGACTTCAACGCAGGGCCTAGGTACTGTTTCTTAGCTCTTTCACTCAAGGCTAATGTTCTACCACTTTGGACACACAGCTGTACTTCTGGTTTTCTGGTTAATTGGGGATAAGAGTTGTATGGACTTTCCTGTTCAGACTGGTTGTGAACCACAATCCTCAGATATAATCCTCCTGGGTAGCTAGGACTACTGATAGGCATGAGAAAGTAGCTCCTGGCTTGTTTAAAACTTTTTTTGGGGGGGTCCAGTCGTGTGGCCTGAACTCTGGGCCTAGGTGCTGTCCCTCAGCTCTTCAGCTCAAGGCTAGCGCTCTACCACTTGAGCCATAGCGCCACTTCCGGCTTTTTTTCTTTTTGCTTATGTGGTGCTGAGGAATCGAACCCAGGGCCTCAAACATGCAAGGCAAGCGCTCTACCACTGAGCCACCTTCCCAGCCCTTGTTTAAAAGTTTTAAGGTAAATCAACAGAAAATAAAATAAAATTCAGTCACATGTTAAATGTCCCCAGGTGCTTGTGACTATTGGCTACCATATTGGACAAACTAGGCTTGGATGACAAGAAAGGATTTATTTTTATTTTTATTTTTGCTAAGCAAAGGAGATTTTCTAGAAGACTTGAAGTATAATGTTACAGAAATTAACATCTAATATGCCTGTAATCACTTTTAGGAAATGCAAGAAATAAATTATGTCTTTAAATATTTTAATATCTATGGGGCAGAAAAAGTTCCCTATGTGGGAGGCTGAGTATGGGAGGATTGTGATTTGAGGACAACTTAGGCAGAAGCTGGATGTGGTGGCACACAGCTGATGATAGCTAAAAGTAGGCATATCTGTCTATGGATCATGCCAGGGTGGAAAGTGAGACCCAATGCTTCACAGCAGCCAGTCAGAAATCTGGGCAGGGAGGTTGGGTAGTATCATGCCAGTCTAGGAAATACAAAGCCCTGAGTTCAAACTCTATTATGGAAAAAACAAATATTCCCCCATTTTACAAAAATCTTTTTCTAACACCAAAGCCAAATTAGTTTGCATAATGTACATCATTTGTGTGCAGAATATGTCAACAAATTACTGTTGTTTTAATACAACATATGTTCCTCCTTCTATGAATTTGCCCTTTTGGGATTCACATTTAATAATATCCTGGCTATAAAAGCCCACTGTGAAAGTGTTCCTTTTGTTATTGTTGACTGAATAATTAGAATGGTGATGTTGACTGTTTAAAAAATGAACTTTTGGTATGGTGGTTATAATTGCCTTCACTCCTGAGACAGAAGAGTGCTTGAATTGGCTGAGGTGAAATTCCAGCTTAGTGAAATAACTCTCATAAATGGTGTTTGACTGTGGGAACTAACATGTAGTTACAATTCAAATTTAAATAGATAAAATGTTTTCTTTTTCCAATTTGAAAAAGGACCATAGGGGAACTATCTGTTCCTGAATCAGAGTAGGAAACCCAAGGAGGACTTTCTGCTTTCTACCACCCAGGGAGTGTGGGAGGAATTCTTAGTAACTATAGCAGAGGAGGGGATCATGACTGGGAAGATTTTTTTTTAGAGGAGAATCTGTGCATGTGTAAGATTGTTATCCCATAATGTAAGTATATGAGTGAGATGCGACCTGTGTGCATGAGGCCCTAGTAGGACTTTATTGCCCAAAGGTCAAGCTAAAGGCACAAGGGGTTCCACTACACACATACCTCAATTTCCATTAGAACTGGCCTAGAATTGTAAGCACTCCCTGACCACAAAGGAAGTGGCATGGGAGGTACTGGGGAAGAGGAAGAGCTCAAGGTGTCTAGGCACCCATGACTAGGAGAGGGGTGTTGATCTGTGCATTCTTTCTCTGGGATGTGGAAGTATTAACATTTAGATTAATTTCTCAAGGCAGTTGTGCTATCGGATTTCTCTCTCTGGCCAGTTCACTTTAAATGTCTGTAACGCCTAAGGTCTCCTGTGAACTTCAGGAGTAGAAATGTTTGTGGAGAAGGGATTGAATCCATTCCGTCTTCCCTCAGCACCTCTGCACAGACCTTCTCTGTGTTCAGAATGGCAATGCATTTGTAAAGGTGTAAGCCTTTACATTCCCAGGATCTTAAAAGGGCAGTTTCTCCAGGTCTCTGAATGGGGCAATTGCTTGGCCAGGTCAGAGATAGAACCTCCTCCCTCCTCCTCCTCTACCTCCTCCTCCTCTACCTATTCCTCCATTCCCTCCTCCTCCATTCCCTCCTCCTCCTTCTCTCCTTCTTCCTCCTCCTCCTTCTTCCTCCTCCTACTCCTCTTCCTCCTCCTCCTCTTCCTCCTCCTCCTCCTCCTCTTCCTCCTCCTCCTCCTCCTCTTCCTCCTCCTCCTGCTCTTCCTCCTCCTCCTCCTCTTCTTCTTCTTCTTTTTCTTTTTCTTCTTCTTCTTCTTCTTCTTCTTCTTCTTCTTCTTCTTCTTCTTCTTCTTCTTCTTCTTCTTCTTCTTCTTCTTCTTCTTCTTCTTCTTCTTCTATTCTTCTTCTGTTCTTCTTCTCTCCTTTCCTCCTTCCCTTCCCTGAAAGTATTCCAGCCACCCCATATTTGGGAAGTAAGTCTAAATTTATTGATAATGCTAAGTTTTGTGTCTGTATATGCTTTGTAAAATAAAACAAAAAAAAGTCTTATGCATTGCTTATCAAAAAAGATGTGTTTTATCTCTTTGAAAGACTTAACTCTGAGCTGTCTCAGGACAGCACAATTTCAGACGTCTATACTCCTGTGCATCTGTTGGTCTGCCGAGGTGACAATAAAGACTCCTATAATTTGGCTTATTAATTGTGGCATCTTTTGTTTTGTTACTGATTGGGTTACAACAATCAGAGCTCAGCCTCCTAAGTAGCTATGATTACAGGTGGGAGCCACTGCCTTTCTGTTCACATCAAATATTCATGCAACTGTTTCAAGTCAAGTACACTGAAGGGAGAGATTGGGAGAAGAAATCTGGGGTTTGCAGGGTGGCTATCAGATGAATGATTCTAAATTACAGAACGGAGACAGATTTATATGTAATCAATTTGGATTTGCTTTCCCATCTTTAAGTGTAAGAACCAGCCAGGCAGTTCATGTCTTTGCAACCAACTGAATTCAGTTCTGAGTCTCAATTTTCTAGTTGCCAAGTGTTGGGGTCTCCCTCTCCTTGTCTCAAGAAGTAACGCTGATCAAAACGTATTGTATTTACTTATTAAATGAAAGCTCCTATGCATAACTACTTAAAGATTATTCTTTGAAAAGAAATTTTTTTTAAAAGAGGAGAAAACTTTAGCAATGTGGCTTAAGTAGTTAATGTAACTAAAAAGGAAAATTTTAAAGGCCATAAAAGCTGGCCAAAGCAGGAACTTGTAACAGGATGTAACTAATACAAGGAAATAGGACTTAATTAAAATAGCTTTTTATTTCAAAGGTTATGCAAAGTTGTATGGAGAAAGAAACCAAATTTTGACCAAAGATTGTAACTCTTTTTTTTGTCCTAGGACTTGAACTCAGGGCCTGGGCATTGTCCCTTCCTCAAGATTAGCATTCTAGTACTTTGAACCACAGGTCAACTCCTGGTTTGGGGGTGGGTAATTGTACATAAAAGTCTCACAGATTTTCCTGCCAGGGCTGGTCTCAACCCTTGATCTTCAGATCTCAGCTTCCTGAATAGCCAGGATTACAGATATGAGGTACCAGAATATAGCTTGAAGACTGTACTTCTTATACTCCCTCCCCCCAGTTATGTATTCAAAGCTACTGATCCTGTCTATATTTCTGAAGAAGGGCTGAAGTGCTGTCTTCCCCCCTGTTTACAAGGTAATAAATGTCCTTTCTCTCGTCTTCACTGTGTGTCTTTATTTGGTTTATAGGGACAAGAGGCTGGAGCTGGTGTGTGGAATAGCTGGAAATTGGACCTAGGGTCTCCTATGCAGTAGTACACCAGCAATTCCTTCTACCATCAGGCTGTACCTTGAATGATATACCTGAGGAACAACCACATATGTCAAATGTCAGGTTTCTGAATGGAAGATTATTTTGAATTTTCTTTTGCAGGTTTTGTTTGTGGAGATGGCTGTAGTGGCATGCATGACCAGTTAAATTTCCTAGAGGACAAATGGGTGAGAGTGAATGGGGGAGGGGAGACAAGGAAGAGATGGAGGTCACTGGATTCTATTATATGGGAATAGTTTGCAAGATACAGAGAAGCCACATCTTGAGAGGTCAAATTGGGAATCTTTTTTTTTTTCTTTTGGTCAGTTGTGGGGCTTGAACTCTGGACCTGAGCACTGTCCCTCAGCTCTTCAACTTAAGATGAGTGCTCTACCACTTGAGCCACAGTGACAGTGTCACGGAATTTCCTGCCTGGGCTAGCTTTGAACTGTGATCCTCAGATCTCAGTCTCCTTAGTAGCTAGGATTATAGGTGTGAGCCATCAGCGCTTGGCTGGGAGTCTTTAGTAAAATGTCGGTGACTACCGGTAGATTCCTGTCCCAAACACCTGCAGCCCAGAACAGAGCTTGCACAAAGCTTTTAAAGGCAAAAACCATGTTGTGGGTGGGGACAAAGCTCACCACAAGCTAACCATATAGGATAACAATCAGGGGTGAGCATTCTCTATAGCAAAACTTTCCTGGGGATAAACAGTATCACATATATGCAACTAAAAAAATGGCCTGTCTCACCTCAAGGCTTTTCAAGAAGGTTCCCCTAACAAGTTCTCTTTTGGTTATGGTTGTTGTTGTTGTCAGTCATGGGTGCTGTCCCTTGAGCTTTTTTGCTCAAGGGTAGCACTCTACCTCTTTTGGGTTTTTTTGGTCGGGTCATGCGGCCTGAACACTGGGCCTGGGCGCTGTCCCTCAGCTCTTCAGCTCAAGGCTAGCACTCTACCACTTGAACCATAACACCACTTCTGGCTTTTTTTCTTTTTGCTTATGTGGTGCTGAGGAATTGAACCCAGGGCCTCATGCATGCAAGGCAAGTGCTCTACCACTGAGCCACCTTCCCAGCCCCCACTCTACCTCTTTGATTCAGTTTTTCTGATTGTTAATTCGAGATGATATAAATCTCACAGACTTTCCTGTCCAGTCTGGCTTTGAACCACAGTTCCCAGATCTCAGCCTCTTGAGTAGCTACATTTACAGGTGTGAGTCACCAGTGCCCAGCTTGTATCTAACTCTTGAGTGTTTTTTGTCATCTGTTTGTCACTGTATGCTCAAATCAGCCATCAAAATTGAGAACAATAGCATTAGGTGTGCTCAGAAAAAGAGCCTGTTCTCCTGTGAGTGATTTCATGACTTTCCCCAGGGGTGGCCAGACCTGTACTCAGTCCACAAAGACACCATGGCCTTCTTCTGATGGACTCTAAAGCATGAAGGGGGAGCCCCATCACCAGCGGCACTTTGTGGACATTATTTCCCACGCGTCCAGAGTTACATAGGATACCCTGCTCCCTGGGAAAGAAAGGGAGGGAAACTCCAACACTTGGCAACTAGAAAATTGACTCAGAACTGCATTTAGTTGGATATAGAGCAATGAACTGCTTGGCTATTTCTTGCACTTAAAGATGGGGAACCAAATCCATATTGATTACACACAAACTAGTCTCTACTCTGTAGTTCAGAATCATTCATCGGATAGCCACACTGCATGCCCCAAGATTTATTCTCCCAATTCTCTCTTCAGAGGCCTTGATTGGAAACAGTTCCATGCATATTTGATGTGAACAGAAAGGCAGTGGCTCCTACCTGTAATCCTACCTACTCAGGAAGCTGAGGTCTAAGTATACTGATTTGAAGCCAGCCCAGATAGAAAAATCTATGGGATTCTTATCTTCAACTAATGAGCAAAAAGCTAAAAGTAGAGTTTACTCAAGTGGTAAAATGCTAGCCTTGGGGAAAAAAATACTAAAGGACAGCCAGATCTTGGAGTTCAGTCCCTGTACTAGAATAAAAAGAAAAGGAAGGAGGGACAGGGAGGAAGGAAGGAAGTAAAGAAGAGGGAGGAAGGAAGAAGGAAAAAGAAAAAGGGAGGGAGGAAAGAAGAGGGGGTTAGAGGAAGAGAAGAAGGGAAGGAAACCTAGTCTCATATGTATCACTATGGTTCTATCTCTAGGCAAGTAATTGCTTCATTCAGAGACCTGGAGGAAGTTAATACTCTTTAAAGGTCCTGGGAATGTAAATGCTTACACCTTTACAAATGCACTTCCATTCTGCTGAAGAGAAAGGGTCTTTGCAGGAGCTCTGAGGGTAGATAGAATGGATGCAATCCTTCTCTACAAACATCATTTCTACTTTGAGGTGGAGACCTCAGTAGTTACAGCCATTGAAAGTGAGTTGACAAAGAGAGAAATCCAATAACACAACTGCCATGAGAAATTAATCTACATGATAATACTTTCACATCCCAGACTCCTCTGGGCCCAGGGTTTGAAAGAACTGTAGCCAACTGCAATGTTAGCAGAAGGAATTGCTAGTCAAGGGCACCCTGAGAAGAGATGAAGATCTCGTTCCTGATAGGATGGAATTCAATTAGAAACCACCACCCAAATTTTTCAAAGCAAACGAGCTTATGGCCTTTCCCTGATGCCTATGCCCAACGTCCAACAGAGACAGACATGTGGCATTTTCTGTTTCTTTTTGGAGTCCCAGGTTGGGAAAAGCATGTACTCAGATAGGACTATGGGAGAACTGAGCGTCCACATCAGGATACCACTAAAAAAAATGTATACCAAAAACTAATGGACAACAAATCAAAAGAGCTGCTTTTGCTAGTACTCTGCTGCTGCTGCTGCTGCTGTTCTGTTCTGTTCTGTTGCTCTAGCTACTGAGCCAGTATGGTGGAGTGGGGATTTTGCTGATTGGCTGTCTCCCTTTTCATGGACCCTGTTGATGGGTTGTCTCTTTTACAGACCATGGTTGGAAAGTTGCATGCATGGGGAATATCTTGGGAGCATCTTCCACTTAGTCCATTTCTTGCTCTTGGTGCACCTGGTCATTTTCTCCTGGCTATTGTGATTTCTCTGTCCACCATGTTTCCTTAAATGGGGTCTCCAAACTGACTTCCATCTGACAGCTATAGAAACACATGTTCCTCAATTGGGAATGTTTTCCTAAGTCTACCTGTCCATTAATGGGAACCAGTGAACCTGGTTAGCTCTGTGAGTGAGTTGAAGGAATCTTTACTCAAATACTCATGGCAATGAGAGGAGTTGTTACCATTTTGGAGTGAATTTCATACATGCAATTGCAAAACCCTGTATTCCATAATTTCAAGAAACATGTTTAAGCATGATTGCAAATGAGAAACTGTTGTAGTGAAAATCAAATTCAAGAACATATGTTGCTTTTTTTAAGTCAAATGTTATTTTATTTAAAGATATAAGTAAAGCAGGTGTTAGTACAATGTCAAGGACACTGATGACACAGTAGTTTAAAAAGATCCCTTATGAACCCCACACTATGGTGAAAAGATGGATATTAATCAAATTGTACTAATGAAACTGCACTGAGGGTTCTTCAAAAAATAGCCATCTCATTACTGTCATCCTAGCTAAACAGGAGGCTGAGATCTAAGGATCATGGTTCAAAGCCAGCTACAGCAGGGAAATCTATAATGTTCCTATCTCCAATCAACCAGGAAAGAGCTGGAAGTGGTTCAAGTGACACAGTACTAGCCTTGAGTAAAAAATGCTAAGAGATAGCACCCGGCCCTGAGTTCAAATCTTAGTACCAGCAAAAAAGAAAAGAAAAGAAATGGAGAGAGGGATTGGAGAAAGGAGAAGGAGTGTGGGGAAGGAGGGATGGAGAAAAAAGAGAGAGCAGAGCTTTGTTGTGTTTGAGTGATATGTGACCTAAAATGACACATGATAGGAAAGTAGCCCTGAGAAAGGAAGTGAGGGAAAGGGGAGGGGTGTAATAAAGAGTTTTGCGGGACTGGGAAAGTGGCTCAGTGTTAGAGTGCTTGCCTTGCATGCATGAAGCCCTGGGTTCGATTCCCCAGCACCACTTAAGCAAAAAGAAAAAGCCGGAAGTGGCACTGTGGCTCAAATGGTAGAGTGCTAGCCTTGAGCTGAAGAGCTGAGGGACAGCACCCAGGCCCAGAGTTCAGGCCCCATGACCAGACCCAAAAAAAAAAAAAAAAAAAAGAGTTTTGCTGTATTTGAGCCATGTAAAGACCTAGTAATGACCTGATCAAGGGCCCTTGAAATGGGACAGGAAAAGCAAATGCTTTGTTCTCTGCAGCAGTTTCAGAGCTGATAAGCAGCTAGCTGGACCCAAAGCTATTCTATGAGGTCATAAAAGGACTATAGGCCAGGTGTTTGGTGGCTCATGCTTATAATCCTACCTACTCTGAAGGCTGAGATCTAAGGATCAAAGCCAGCTTGCACAGGAAAGTCCTTTAAGACTCTTATCTCCAATAAACTGCTCAGAATAACCAGGAGTTGTGCTGTGGCTCAAGTGGCAGAGCACTAGCCTTGAGCATAAAGAAGCTTAGGGACAGGCCCCAGGTCCTGAGTTCAAGCCCCGGGACTGGAAAAAAAACTATACACAGTGGCAACTTTTCTCAAAGGGAGGCAATAACATCCTAAACAACCTTGCCTGGGAACAGGGGATAGAATTGGGTGGACCCAAGTGTATGTTTCTAGAAAATTCTGACACATGATAAACTCAAAGTAAGAGCAATTGCTATTTCAAGAGGGAAATATGCCAGGTACCGTAAACATCAAGAAGTTCTCATAGAAGTTTTTTAACCTTAGACTTAAAGCTACAAGGCCAGTTCTAGCCACGTGAATATTGACAGCCTAAAACACTGACTTTTCTTACCTGCTGTTTCCTTCATAGCCAGAGAGGCCCAATTATGTCACCGCCTTCAGCCCAGCAACAAACCATACCTGCTAATGCTTTCACCCCACCAGTGGCCACCACTAGAGCTGCAGCAGATCCTTATCTTGCTGTGTCACTGCCTGGAGAACTCAAGGAATGAAATCCACAGACAGCAAGGAGTAAGTGTTAAAAGTTTTCAATTTATGCATGTGAGAAGAGGAGAGAGAAAACGTTCTTGCTGGGTGCGAGGGGTCATGATAGCGGTTTGCCAACTAACTGGTTTAATCTATGGTGGGTTCTTTTCTTTTAATCTATATAGGTGTCATTTAACTTTTATGCTAATGATTTGCTGGAAGGTGACTTGCTCATTGGTCACGAACCATGATATTTTTAATTGGTCATTCCCTTTTAGCTATTGGGGCATGGAATTACCTAAAGATCATCCTCAATCTCTCTCTCTCTCTCTCTCTCTCTCTCTCTCTCTCTCTCTCTCTCTCTCTCTCTCTCTCTCTCTCTCTCTCCTCTCTTCTCTCTCTCTCTCTCTCTCTCTCTCTCTCTCTCTCTCTCTCTCTCTCTCTCTCTCTCTCTCTCTCTCTCTCTCTCTCTCTCTCTCTCTCTCTCTGTCTCTCTCTCTCCTTTTTATTTATTTTTTTGCTGGTTTTGGGGCCTAACTCTGGGCCTGGGTGCTATCCCTCAGTTCTTCAGCTCAAGAGTAGCACTCTACCACTTGAGCCACAGTACCACTTCTGGCCTTTTCTGCTTATGGGTGTTGAGGAATCAAACCCAGGATCTCATGCATGCAAGGCAAGCACTCTACCACTAAGCCACCTTCCAGGACCTATTTTTCTTTCTTTTTTTAAGAGAAATCTTGCAGGCTTATTCCTGATTTCTTCTGCTGGATTAATCTACCTATTCCAAGATATCTCTTTCTTTCTTTCTTTCTTTCTTTCTTTCTTTTTCTTTTTCGTTTTTGTCAGTCCTGGGGCTTGAACTCACAGCCTCAGGGTTGTCCTTGAGCTCTTTTGCTCAATATGAGTGCTCTACACTTAGAGCGACAGTGCCACTTCCAGTTTTCTGGTGGTTAAATGGAGATAAGCTTCTCACAGAACTGAGCTGGCTTGGAGCATTGATCCTTAGATCTCAATTTCCTGAGTAGCTATGATTACAGGCGTACCAGCTCCCAATACTACAGTTCTTTACATCCACAGCACTTGTGTGAATGTAACATACTACATACAGTATAGTCTATGTGCTTTCTATTCCTGGGCATAAGGCCTGCTAATGGATTCACTACCTGTGGAAATGGCCTACGGTAGACTTTTTTGATTGAATGTTAGGCCCATTTCTCACAAATCCATTTTCTTCCCTTCTTTTTTCAAATATGTAAGCAGCACCAAGTTTTTATTTTCTCACATGTTGCTCATCCATTACGGGCTTTGTAGGTGCCTCCTCTAGTCACCTTCTCCTTTCCCCAGTACATCTGAACATCACCCCTGAAAGCTATAAGGGCTGGAAGGAGCAGCTGGCTGCTCCTTTATATTTGAGCTTAAGTGAATTAGAATGATCCCATCTCTGATCAGTCAATTCCAGGCGAGGCCTAATGTGGAAGAAAGAGCCTTCCTCCTGGATTTATTTATTTATCTATCTTTAAGTAGTTGTACAAAGAGGTTTCAATTCAACACATCAGTTTAGAAGTGCAGGGCATCTTTTTAAAAAAAAAAATTGGTTTTTGGGTTTGAACTCAGAGCCTAGTTGCTGTTCCTGAGCTTCTTTACTCAAGGCTAGCCCTCTGCCACTTTGAGCTACAGCTCCCCTGCTGGTTTTCTTGTAGTTATTTGGAGATAAACTCATGGAATTTCCTGCTCAGGTCAGTTTGGAACCTTTATTCTCAAATCTCAGCCTCCTGAGTAGCTAGGATTATGGGCAAGAGTCACCAGCTATCAGCTGTACAATGCAGCTTGATCCACGCCATTCCTTCCATCATTCTTCCCATCTCTCCCAACCCCACCCAAGTTACCTAGTTCCATTTTAACAGATGTACATTGAATATGATGATTGCATTCTCCCACCCTTCCTCTCTCTATCCCTCCACACCATACCACGTCATCCACCTACCCCCCCACCTCAATTTCTAGCTTCCTGTTATCCATTTTGTTTGACTATTAGTTTTTCAAAGAATTCTCTCCTGCATATACCACGTTATTTCTGTTAATGATATACCATATACTTTAGTTAATACATTTGTAGTATGTATCTATGTATGTGTGTGTGTGTGTGTGTGTATATATGCACATGACCCAGTGTGTGCTTATATATATTTATAAATGAGGTCTCTCTTCCATCTATGAGAAACAACATGTGATCTTTTGTCTTTCTGGACCTGAGTTACTTCCTTTAACATAATTTTTTAGCCTGACACCGGTGGCTTACACCTGTAATCCTAGCTACTTAGGAGGCTGAGAGCTGAGGATCATGGCCCAAAGCCAGCATAGGCAGGAGGGTCCATGAGACTCTTATCCCCAATGAACCACCAGAAAATTGGAAGTGTCACTATGGCTCAAAGGCTAGCCTTGAGCAGAAAAAGCTCAGGGTCAGCATTCAGACCCCAAGTTCAAGCCCCCCATCCAACAGAAACAAAACCAACTATAATTTTCCCCAGGCCCATTCATTTCTAGGCAGCTTCCTTTTCTCCCAGTATAGGCATTTGCAATTGCTGGCTACAGAAAGAGCTATTTAAACTCAAAAAAGTCTGGTACCTCACAGGGCTAAGGGGAGAGGTGAAATGATATAGACAGATCCTTGATGATATTATTAAAATGCAGAATCCTGCTAGCCTTGAAATTCATTTAAATGCTATACTTGCCAGTTCTATGAGCCTATAAATCCCCTTTATTGTTTAAGTCAATTTGAACTGTACTTTTTTCTTATTTCTAGCTCTAATGCACCCCAAATGCTATTGATCATTCCATTAAGGATAGCAATTTGACATGTTCAAAAGTCTTAAAAGTGTGTATTACCCTCCAAGCCAGTACTTCCTCGTCTCAGAATTTATCCTAGGTAAACAGTTGAGTGGCTATGAAGATATTTACATGCTTAAGCCCATACATAATGTTTCTCAGAACAGCTAAATAATGAAAGTGATTTAAATGTAAATATAAAGACACTGCCAAACACTGTCCAGCTCATGGATTATGATAAACGAAATAATTACACACAGTTGACAGTGAAAGCTAGACCTCACTGATTAACTGGTTTTGATAATCTACTCTTATTTTAAAATATAGAACAACAATGATGTAATGAAAAATACCTTTTAAGTATCAAAGTCATTACTTCAGAGTTTCTCATCCCTGTCTATATATTAATTATCTAGGAAAACCATTTAAAATTAGGCTCTCTGGTGATATGCATTTGAGTGGTTCAAGGGTACAGTGAAAAGTAAAAATTATTATTTTTTTAACCTGTAACTGGGCTTGAATTTGCTGCTTATGGCTAGGTGCACTACTGTATGAACCATTTCTCCAGCCTTGCTTTTTGTTGGTTATTTTGGTGATGGATTTTTGCAGACATTTTTGCCCAGTCAGGCCTCAAACTACAATCCTCTAAGTCTTAGTCTCTTGAATAGCTAGGATTTCAGACACAAGCCATTAGTGCCCACCTTACTACTTCTTTAATCCTCAGTTTTGCAGTTTTGACAATTCTTCTAAATATTACTAGTGTCACCTGCCTTGTGTTGATGATCAGATCTCAGATAACTTGTTAGTGGCTTGTGATACAGAAGGGTCTAGACTGTATGCAGAGAAATTTGATTTTAAAAGCCATCATGTTGACAGTAACATTGAATTGTCTTTTAGTGCATGAGGATCAACATGAGAGGAATTCTGGAGCAAAGAAAAAAGACTGAAGCCAGGTACCAGTGTTTCATGCCTGTAATCTTAGCTACTCAGGAGGCTGAGATTTGAAGATTGCAGTTCAAAACAGAAAAGTCAGAAAAGTTCAGAGCAGAAAAGTCCATGAGACTCTGATCTCCAATAAACTACTCAGAAATTGCCAGAAATGGTTCTGTAGCTCAAGAGGTACAGCATTACCTTTCATCAGAAAAGGCTTTATTTATTCAAGGATGTGGGCTGAATGTTGAGCTAGCCAGCAAGAATTAGATTGCCTACAGAAGGAAAGTAAGGTAGTTCAGAACCATGAAAGGTAGGAGGATCAACTAGCTTCTAGGTACAGCTACATTTAGAACTCGTGTTTCTTACTGGTCATCATATGGAAAATTCTAGAAAGTGTCAGACAGAAGGTGGTGTTCTGTCTTTGTGTGAAATCCTGAAGAGCCTCAGAAGGAGATGGAATACTAGTGTGTGTGTGTGTGTGTGTGTGTGTGTGTGTGTGTGTGTGTGTGTGTGTGCGCGCACACGTGCGCATATATGAACAGACCTAGGGTTTGAACTCTGGGTCTGGATGCAGCGTCTGAGCTTTTTTTCTTTTCTTTTCTTTTTCTTTTTCTTTTTTTTTTTTTGCTCAAGGCTAGCACTCTACCACTTGAGCCACAGTTCCATTTCTGCCTTTTTTTTTCTTCGTAGTTATTTGGAGATGAGAATCTCAGAGGCTTTCCTGCTTGGGCTGACTTTGAGCCACAATCCTACCACTACTCAGCCTCCTGAGTAGCTTGGGTGACAGTTGTGAGCCGCTGGCAGCTGGCAAAGGATTGTTTTGAATAGTCTAGAACTTTGGTTGGGAGAGGGGAAATGGTGGTAATTATTGGCTGTAAATACTTGGAGAACTAAGATATGAAAATAGAATAGATACTTTTATGTGCAGCAGAGAAGATAAAACCAGAGCCAGTGGAAAACTGGGAACTGGTGACTCACACCTATAATCCCAGCTACTCAGGAGGCTGATATCTGAAGAGAGTGGTTTGTAGCCAGCCCAGGTAGGAAAGTCTGTGAGACTCATCTCCAATTAACCAACAAAAAGCTAGAAGTAGTGCTGTGGCTCAAGTGGTTGAGCACCAACATTGAGAAAAAATTAAAAACATCAAAAGCTAAGTGACAGTGTCCAGGCCCTGAGTTCTAGCATAATTCCAGTATGCACGTGCACGTGTGGTGTGTGTGTATGTGTGTGTGTGTGTGTGTGTGTGTGTGTGTGTGCATGTGTGGTGCGCACGTGCGTGCACGCACACATTCATATAGACACAATTTTTTAAAAAAGATCAATGCACAATTAAAGAAAAAAAGATCAAGAAACAGCTTTTAGCTTAATTTAGGTTGGTCCCAAATAGAACACATACACTTGTATAGAAGGAGGTTGCCCATTCCTGGGAATGTTCATGTTATTCTGTTTTATAGGCTAGAATACTTTCTAAATGGATTAACTAATTTGATCTCCCTAGGGGGGAAAATACATTTAGTCCCATTTCGTGGATGAGTGTCCAGACCTCAGGAATCCTACCTTCTCTGCCCAAAACAAAACAGTGATGTATGGGTCACAGTCCCACACACACTCCTTTTCCCGGTTTTTCGTTCATCTTGTTGCTACAGAGATGGGGGATAGGTAGATTCCAGTTTCTTTCTGAGTTTTCTCTTTTCTGAGAGTCCAGGGTATAGCATCTCTGCTTTTCACTTCCAGGGTCTACACATGTAGTGCAGTGACTGACAGCCTGCTTCCTGCTGAGTCTTAGCTGGCTAATCTAAGTTTTTGAAGGGCCAATTATACAGTGTGGATACCTGGAACATTTCAACTTTGTATTTCCTTCCAGTCTACTAGAATATTCTCTTTCTCCTCCTCCTCCTTTTCCTTCTTTTGTACCAATCCTGGGGCTTAAACTTAGGGCCATGGTGCTGTTCTCCAGCTTTTTTGGGGCAAGACCAGTGCTCTACCACTTGAGCTGCACTTCTGACTTTTTTTATTTAGTCGTTTATTGGAGATAAGAGTCTCATAGGCTTTCCTATTCAGGCTGGTTTTGAACCTTGATCCTTAGATCTTAGCTCCTGAATAGGTAGGATTATAAGAGTGAGCCACTGGTGCCTGGTTTTAGTATTCTCTTTATACACAGTTGTAGTCTGTCTCTCAAGGTGCAACTCAAATCTCATAACCCCCTAGAGCCTTCTAAGGGAATGAAGTTTGGGACTTCTTTGAGCACCTGTAGTATGTATCCTGTGTCCTATTTGTCTCAAGTCATGGAAATTCTGCTCTCCATTCTTCACATATGCCAGCCATAGCTTCTTGCTTGTGCTGTGGAATCCTCTATGGTGTATTTTCCTCTCCTTTTCTGGGGAACTGCACACCACCCACGGCAAAGCTGGAGTTCACCCGAAAATGATAAGCATCTACTTGATGATTTTTGGTTTATCTCCGTGGGGTTTTGATCTTCTTATTAATAACATCTTACAATATGCCCCAAAATATTATAGAATTTCAACTCCAGCACTCAACCATCTAGTGTTTGACTTGTGGCTCTGCTACTTTCTACAAATGTAATCTTTATTTTTTGTCAGTCATGGGGCTTTAACTCAGGCTCTGGGTCATGTCCCTGAGCTTTTTTGCTCAAGGGTAGCACTCTACCACTTTGAGTCACAGTTCCACTTCCTGTTTTCTTGAGGTATTCTCAAGGGAGGTTGGCATAAGACAAAGAGGTGTACAACCTGGCTAGTTTCTTAGGACTGGGTCACCAGGACATTTCATTTTCCTTAGAAGATACTGGAGCCTCAGCTGTTTGCTTACTGAGAGGCTAGGATTACAGGCATGAGCCAGTGGCACCTAACAAGGACCCTCACCTAAGTGAGGCCCTATGAAATTAATAAATAAGGGTTCAGTAGCCATCTTGCAGGCCTGTGAAGTAATGTAGGTAGAGGAAAGGCTGCAACTTGAACTTGAATTCAAGGCCTTAGTGCTGTCCTTTTGATGCTCAGTGCTAGCACTCTACCCTTTGAGCCACAGGTCCAATTCTGTCCTTTTGCTGATTAATTGAAGATGAGTGGCTTTAGAGTTTACTGACTAGACTGGCTTCCAACTGTGATCCTCAGATCTCAGCCTCCTGATTAGCTAGGATTACAGGCATTTACTTTGGACAGATGCATACAAGCCTCTTCACAGAATTTTCACAGAATTGTAGAGACATATCTCATCAGTTTCTCCACCACTTTTATACTACCGTGTAGGACTTAGCCAGTCCCATAGGTGTCCTCTTAGTTCAGAAAAGGAGAACCATAGAGTTGACTTCCTTCTCTCTTCCTATTGGTACAGATCCCTTCATCATAACTGGGAGGAAGATGAACAAGTAAACCAGTAAGTGGATGTTGACACAAAAAGAAGTTCTGTTCCTGAAAACTGGGTATCTTTGAGGCTTTTGAACCAAAGTGCAAGTTTGTTTGTCTACCATTTATGAGGGTTGAGGCTTGGCACTTCAGTGAATGCCAAATGACACAGTTGTGAATGTGGTGGCAATTGTGGATTCTCGTGGGTGACAGGGAAAGCAGTGTGCAGAAAATCAGATCCTCTGGGGAAACAACATTCTCACTGGCTATCACAGGGTGAATTTTGGAGAATTGTCTTTCAGAAGCTCCTGGAAGTGTGTTGTGATGATCATTCTGCTCCCAGGAGTCTCCTCCATTTCTCAACATGCAAGTCTGCATATATGATGGACAGCCACAGCATGAGTCCTGGCAGAAAGGGGCTGTGGTAGAAGGCTCAGGCTCAGGCTCTCACTTTCCTTGTCACCAAACTGCCCACAGCATCATTTGTTTCATCTTCACTGTGTGGATGGACTTGTACAATGATGACTTTTATGAGCGTAAGAACCATGACACCCTGAAAGAACTTACACAGTATGTCAAATTCAACTTGCCCTCTTCGGACTGGTTTTCCCCTTACATATTCTTCTTGAAAAGCTGGAGGAGTGTGTGACCAGTGAGTCCAAGAAAAAGAGGAAGAAGTCCTTGTTTAGATGCCTCAGAGCCTGTGAATAGGGATGGAACCTGGGTGTCTAGGGATGGGCCTGAATGGCCAAGAGCCCCTAGTACTACCCGGCATGGCAAAATGTTCTTTTATGGATATTCTCTGCCAGGTAATTTTTCTTTTTGAAAATACATGAACATAGCCACTCATCAGTGTTCAGTCTAAGTTCAAACTATAGAGATCCCCCATTAGATCCTTATGGAAGTTTAGTTGCACCTTAACTTCTAGAGTCCACTCTAAAATCCTGTGCCTATTTCCATTCATAGGTTAGCATTACTGTAGAGCAGCTTCTCCTGAACTCCAGATAAGGAATCTATTAGTGATGTTGGTGTTGGTAACCAATGGAGATCAGGAGCCATCCCTGCACTCCAGAAAGCATGTGAACATAGAGGGGTTTGTTCCATTTGTAGCAAAGCCCAAACAGGTTTTGAGCCCTGTGCACATTCCAGTGGTTCTGAACCCTACATGTGATGCAGGTGTACCTGCATGAACCAGCAAGGAAGAACATGATCCAGAATGACTTCCATTGACGTTTAGAATCCACCTAGATCGGCTCCAAACTAGTCAAATCAGCACTTGTTTTGTTGTGCAGGATAAAGTATTACCCATGGGGCTAATGGAAAATGCCCCCAGTCTATGTTCAGGAGAATCAATAAGCTCCTAGCCAGTGATATCTGGAAAAATCTGAGTTTCTACAAAATCATACAATGAGGTCCTAGAAAAGCTTTGAAGCCTGACTTAAATGTGACAAGCAAAGAAATTGGCCAGTTTGAGGCAATTTAATATCCTGGGTGGTATTTATTGTCATTTTGGGAGTAGAAATCAGATATTTATGACCTACTAAAGTACTGTTCAATTGTGCTATAGGTTCTGAGTCCAGAGATTCAAATTTCTTTTTTTTAATTTATTGTGAAAATACTGTACAGAGGGGTTACAATTACATGGGCAAGATTTCTATAACCTATTAGCTCTCTATCATCTATACCTCCATTTCCAAGGAACACAAAGTTTTACAGGACTTCTACATTTCTTCTTCTGTTTCCACAACTGTTCCATTTATATAATTGTTGGTTTGTAAATCTGGTAGTAGAGCTGCATACTTATAATCAACCACAGCTTTTGGAAAGGCAAATCTGAATGCCATCCCAGGGCAAAAAGTGAACACCTTGTCTGAAAATAAACTGAAAACCAACTGCCTAGGGCAGGGGTCAAGTAATAGAATACCTCCCTAGTCAACTTAAACTTCTGAGCTCTATGCCAGGGCAGCTTATTATTTTTTTCTCTCTCTCAGTGATTCCCAAATTGAGAACACAAAATTCCTTACATCATTGCATTTTTTTTCCACAGTGTTTTTGTCCAGG
Source organism: Dipodomys merriami (assembly GCF_024711535.1). Lineage (NCBI taxonomy): Eukaryota > Metazoa > Chordata > Mammalia > Rodentia > Heteromyidae > Dipodomys > Dipodomys merriami. The sequence continues at coordinate 44,035 of NW_027203397.1, read as the reverse complement.
ATCAAAACCATCTGAAGATAATTTCTCCTACATCAGAACAAATAATAAAAGTATTACACACCTCTAGCCTCTAGCTTCTTGGCTTCAGCATACCTGCTCACTCGGCTTAGTCTTCCAACTCTTCTAAAACTGCATCTTTCAAACTATTATTCCAGCCAGGTGCTTGTGGTTCACACCTGCAGTCGTAGATACCAGGATGAGATCTGAAGATTACAATTGAAAGCCAGCCTGGGCAGAAATAATCTGCTCTAACCATCCAAAAAAAAAAAAAGCTGGAAGTGGAGCTGTGGTTTAAGCACTAGAGTGCTTGTCTTGAGCAAAAAAGCTAATGGACGGCACATAGGCATTGAGTACAACTTCTTGGCCAGAAGAAAACACAAAACCCCATTATTCATAAAAATATCCTTTGCTTGTTCAAACTGCTATAATTTTGTTTAAATTTTAATTTCAGGTTTATTCTTTTATTTTTGTATTATTTCCTTAGCTCCAGTTCTGTCTCAATTTTCCTAATTCAGTCTGTTTACCCTTGAGTCTGGATAAGCATCGTCTGGACTAAATGCACATTACCAACTTAGGTTATTAATTGTCAGGACTAGTTTAGTAATAGAAAATGGTTTTTGTTGCTGTTGTTGCTCTGGTACAGGGATTAGAACTCAAGTCTTGGATGCTCACAAAATGCTCCCAACTCCATAATTGCAGAGGTTAGCATATATTGCTTTTCTTATAAAATTCTTCTTAGATTTACAGTATTTTTTTTTACAATTTGGCTATGGCTCCATTTCCTGTTTTTTAACTAATTAAGTGAATATGATGGAGTTATACAGGCTTTTCTGCCCTGGCTGACTGAATCCTAGCATCCTCAGAACTTAGATTACAGGTGAGTCTCCAGCATACATTAAATTGATTTTTTGAAGTTGTCCCACACTATCATTTCTAAAATAGTTACATTGCATGTCATATCTGTAAAATTTAGGAAAATGAATGATTGATGTCAATAAGTCCACCAGAAAAGCGGTATGGACAGACTCCAGATGGACAAAAGTAGGGAACTAACAGTGAAATCAGAGGTAATGGCAGGTACAGGGCAGGGAGAGGATAGAAAGGGGGATTAAAATGGAAACATTCAATACAATACACATTTTAAAGGATATGTATGCCTATGTACATATAGACAGACACATATGTACACAAACCTACCCAATGTAACATATACATATATTTCTTCCCTTTTTCTTCCTTTCCATTTCTTTATTATGCTTCTGAGTAATGACCTAAGGGTCTTTTACATACTAAACACATCTGAGCTTCCCTTCTGTCATTAAAGAATGACAAGCCAAATGTTTTCCTTCCATGTCAGTCTTGAGTAGCTAGGAGTACAGGTGTGAGCCACAAGTACGTACTCTGAACAAATTCTGGTATATCAAATTGTTAATGGAGAAGACTCATACACATGATTTTTTTAAAAAAATGAGATTGATGATGAATACTTGCTTGTCTGAGAGAAGGCATGGATTGAGACTAGAATAGCTGAATTCTAAATTTGTGATTGTTTTCTGTTTGGGTAGTGCTTGTAAGTGTTGATTCCAATATATTAAGTCTCTAAAGATTTTGGGGGAAAAAAGGCATGGGTTGTGGAGGTTTGGGTTGTTGAGGTTTTTTTCCTTCCCACAAGCTCCCATTCTTCCTTTTTCTATTATTTTGTTTCTATCATCCTAGTTGTATATTTTAATTATTGAGGCTTTGGAACTCACCAATGTGAATTTTGCAAGCCTTATTATAATAATGTATTTCCTGACAACAGTAAAATAGATTTAGATTTAGACAATTATCATTGTCTAAATGGTTCCGTAATTAATTGGGAAGGAAATCCATAATTAAATTAGTTATATGTAAATACATGTTATATTCTTTACACTATATTATATATAATATATTATGTAAGATTGAATATGATTTTTTCAAACTATGAGAGCATTTAACATTTTTAGTCTCAAGGGTATTTTTTCACAAACCAGTATAAAGCATTATTGGGGAAAGTGGTGATATAACTTTGATTATAATTATATAAATATATATTTGTGTGTGTGGATATAATACTGTTTATAAATAGATGAATAAATACATGTGTATATACATTTGTGTATCTATGTATGAAGTGAATATAATTAAGTTGACCACATTATGTCCCAAAAAAGGGCTATGAGTTGTATGTACAAGGTTCAGACCTATAATCCTAGTTGTATAGGAAGGTGGGTTCTGAGTTTTAGCCTCTTTTACCATCATGGCATTAGACTTTGAGAGGAAGTCTGGGCCCCTCCAGGATAGCAAAGACACATATGCCGTTGGATCACCCTCCCTGACCCCAGAGAAAAGTCAGTAGAAATAAGGACAAGCTTCTTATCCTATGATAATCTATTCAATTCCTGTACCAAGATGGCCACCTGTAGATGGAAAGTTAGCATTCTCTCCAAAAGGATCTCAAAAGAGCCTTCTGAACTATAGTCTCTGACTATACTGAATTAAAGATTATTTTTGTTCCCAAGCTGCAAACACATATAAATATGCCAATGGCTCCAGAGATGGACAAAGTCTTACAAATACTCACATAAAATTATATACTATGTTTCAATAATTCTGTGACAAATCATCAAAGGCATGTCTTGATTTTTTCTTTTCTTTTTCTTTTTTTTTTAAAGAAATGGAAACACACTGAGTGCATCAGGGGGTGAGGGATGGTTTGGTTGCTGAACTTTTGAATGTACTCCTGGGCATGGGAGATCCCTGTCTGGGTGACCTTTTGTGGGGGTGGGTGTCCTCACAGCTTCACAAAACAATGGCCATAACTTCTATGACATCACAGATACTTTTGCCATGGCAGCAGATAGGTTTCAGGCACTGATCTGGCCATCAGGTGGACTCAGATACACAGAGAGCACAAAAGATGAGAGGAAATGACTGCTAGACACCAGGCTACAGCTTGATGAGCTGTCCTGACTGGTAGCTAGGATTACTTGAGCTGGAACAGGCTTATTCCCATGCTAAGGCTCCTGAGCACTAAAGACCAGGCACTAGGCAGGGGTTGGAGAAACAGAAGTGAATGTGGCTGCCTCCATGCCTATTTCATGCTGAGAAGAAAACCAGAAATCATAATGACAATTTCTATAACTCAGAGGCATGACATTGGTGGTATTGTGGGTACAACTTCACAGTGGGGATAGGAAGAGACATCCCTGAGGAGGGGACATTTGATCTGAAAGCAGGGCCATCATCCATGCAATTTTCTAGGAGCAGATGTTCCAGGTAGCAAGAACAGCAAGCACATTCCCAATGGTGGGAATGGACCTGACTTGTTTAAGAAAAGGAAGAAAGCACTGACATGCTGAAGTTCATGGAACAAGGAAGGACTGGTACAATGAAGAAGAAAGAGATCAGAGATGAAGAGAGGAATAAATTAGATATTGTGTGCTACTTGTTACAGGAAGAAAAGTTCTGATTTTACTCTAAATCGGACATGACTCACCGGAACCAATGTTCTCAAATTGTAACCAGACACACCAGACTAACCTAGAGAAAACTTTTAAAATGTGATCCTAGCTGGGTACTGGTGGCTCATACCTCGAATCCTAACTACCCCCAAGGCCAATATCTGAGGATGAGGTTTGAAGCAAGCCCAAAGAGGAAATTTGGTAAGACTGGCTTTCAATCAACCACCAAAAATCTGGAAGTGACGCTGTGGTTCAAGAGGTAGAACATTAGCTTAGAACAAAAAAAAACCTAAGGGACAGTACCCAGGCTCAAAATTTAAATCTTCACAAGACAAACCAACAAACAAAATGTGCCCCATTGTTCATCATTGGGCAATCTAGTTCAATATATTTGGTCTGAGCCTTGGAAATTATATCCTTAGCAAATGCTCTCCTCTGAATTCTGCTTCATAGCCAGTTTTCAGAGCTCCAGCATCACCACTGTCTCCTCCAAGTTAGCACAGCAGCCTACCACTGGAAATTTGAAGAAATCTTTTTAGTAATCATAAGAAATCTGATCATTTGTCCACATACATCAAATCAGTAGTTGCCACATTCCACTATTCTGAATGTATTTAATCCCTTTTTGAGTTAATAAGCCTTAAGGATTAAAATCTATAGAATAGTTACTAAATTAATTCAACAATCATCATTCTTCCAACCAATCTATAAGTTTATAAAAGCAGAGACTGCCGGGCACTTGTGGCTCAGGCCTGTAATCCTAGCTACTTAGGACGCTGAGATCTGAGGCTCATGGTTTAAAACCAGCATGGGCAGGAAACTCCGTGAAACTCTTTTTTTTTTTTTTTTTAATTGTATTTTATTTTATTTGAGAACATACTGTACAGAGGGGCTACAATTACATGGGCAGGATAATGCATACATTTCTTACCAAGCATTGCAGCCTCCTCCTTTGTTTACCCTTCACTTCCCTTCCCCGCCTCCCCCCTCCCCCCCCCAATTTTACAGCCCTCCCCCCACCCAATTATACCCCCCTCCCCCACCCACACCGACATTGTAAAGCTGTTTTTGACATGACATTTTCTACTTCTCATTGTTGCAACAGGTCCACCTGCATCCTGAAACGACTTGTTTGTCCCCATCTCCTCCACATGTTATACTGACATCAAATATAGTGAAAGCAGGGGTTAAACTGTGGGGGAGGGACATACAAAGCAACAAAGAAATAATCTTATAAATGCGTTAGAAACACATGCATGAAAGAAACGAAAACATTAAAATACATATTTAAGGGTTCATTTTCCTAACATCACATTATCTGACCTTTTCCGCTTGACACATACCTATACTAGATATGGCAAATAAGGGAAACCATGGGACCTATGCTTCTTTGGGACTGGCTTACTTCACTTAATATAATTTTTTCCAAACCTTTCCATTTCCTAACAAATGGGGAAATGTCATTCTTTCTGATGGAGGCATAGAATTCCATTGTGTATATATACCACATTTTCTTGATCCATTCATCTACTGAGGGGCATCTGGGTTGGTTCCATATGTTAGCTATGGTAAATAATGCTGCAATAAACATAGTTGTGCTGGTAGCTTTAGTGTGGTCTTGTTTGTACACATTTGGGTAAATGCCCAAAAGTGGGATTACTGGATCATAGGGGAGATCTATGTGAAGTCTTTTGAGGAACCTCCATACTGCTTTCCAAAGTGGTTGAACAAGTTTACATTCCCACCAACAATGAAGTAAGGTTCCTTTCTGTCCACATCCCCTCCAGCATCTGTTGTTGTTAGAGTTCTTGATTTTTGCTGTTCTAACTGGAGTGAGGTGATATCTCAATGTTGTTTTGATTTGCATTTCTTTTATGGCTAGGGATTTTGAACATTTCTTCATGTGTCTATTGGCCATCCTTCTTTCTTCTTCAGAGAAGCTTCTCTTTAAGTCCTTCGCCCACTTATTTATTGGGCAGTTGTTTCTTTGAGGATTTGTTGTTGGGTGGTTTAATTTCTTGAGTTCCAAGTATATTTTAGATATGAGACCCTTGTCTGTTGTATGCCTAGTAAAGGTCTCCCAATCCGTGGGCTTTCCATTGATCTTGCGAGCTATGTCATTTGCCCTGCAGAAGCTCTGCAACCTTATGCAATCCCATTTGTCCAACCTTTCTTTGATTTGTTGTGCTTCCGGGTCTCTATTCAGAAAATTTCGACCTGAGCCAAGGAGACCTAGGGTTTCTCCTATTCCATCCTGTAATGTTTTCAGAGTGTCTGCTTTGACTTCAAGGTCTTTGATCCATTTGGAGTTGATTCTGGTGCAGGGTGATATATAAGGATCTAGCTTTAGTTTTCTACATGTAGTTAACCAATTTTGCCAGCACCATTTACTGAAGAGGCTGTCTTTCTTCCATTCTATTGTTTTAGCTTCCTTATCGAAGATTAGATGGCTATAGGTCTGTAGGTTCATTTCTGGGTTTTCAATTCTATTCCATTGGTCCTGACATCTGTTCTTATGCCAATACCAAGCTGTTTTGATTACTATGGCTTTATAGTAGAGTTTGAAATTTGGTATTGATATTCCTCCAGCAGTGTTCTTTCCGTTGAGGAGCGTTTTTGCTATTCGGGGTCTTTTATTGTTCCATATGAATTTTTGGATTGCCTCCTCTATTTCCTTGAAGAATGAGGGTGGAATTTTGATAGGTATCGCGTTGAATTTGTAGATAGCCTTGGGAAGTATTGCCATTTTCACGATGTTAATCTTGCCAATCCAGGAGCATGGGAGGTTTTGCCATTTTTTAAGATCTGTGTTGATTTCCTTTTTCAAGATTTTAAAGTTTTCATCATAGAGGTCCTTCACTTCTTTGGTTAAGTTAATTCCTAGGTATTTTATTTTTTGTGGGGCTATTACAAATGGAGTTGCTTTCCTAATTTCAGCCACACTTTTCTCATTGTTGGCATATAGAAAAGCCATTGATTTTTGGGGGTTAATTTTATAACCTGCTACTTTGCCAAAGTTTTGAATCAGCTTGAGTAATTTGGGAGTGGAGTCTATGGGATTCTTTAAATACAAGATCATGTCATCTGCAAAGAGGGAGAGTTTTATTTCTTCTTTCCCTATTTGGATCCCCTTTATGTCTGCATCTTGTCTTATTGCTGTAGCTAGGCATTCTAATACTAGATTGAAGAGAAGTGGAGAGAGTGGGCATCCTTGTCTTGTTCCTGAGTTAAGAGGAAATGGCTTTAGTTTTTTACCATTGAGTATAATGCTGGCTGTAGGTTTGTCATATACAGCCTTTATTGTATTGAGGAATGTTCCATGGATTCCTAATTTTTCCAGAACCTTCATCATAAAGGGGTGTTGGATCTTGTCAAATGCTTTTTCTGCATCTATTGAGATAACCATGTGGTTCTTATTCTTGCTCCTGTTGATGTGATGAATAATATTAATTGATTTGCGTATATTGAACCAGCTTTGCATCCCTGAAATGAATCCTGTTTGATCGTGGTGTATGATTTTTTGGATGAATTGTTGAAGTCGATTGGCCAAAATTTTGTTGAGAAGTTTTGCATCAATGTTCATCAAAGAAATGGGTCTATAGTTTTCTTTCTTTGATGAGTCCCTGCCTGGTTTTGGGATGAGGGTTATGATGGCTTCATAGAATGTGTTCGGTAGTGAGCTTTCTCTTTCAATTTCATTGAAGAGTTGGAGGAGTATTGGTGTGAGCTCTGCTTTGAAGGCCTTGTAAAATTCCGCTGTAAAACCATCTGGTCCTGGACTTTTCTTAGCTGGGAGGTCTCTTATTGCTGTTTCTATTTCAATGCTTGATATGGGCCTGTTAAGCTGGTTTAACTCATCTTGGTTTAGTTTTGGCATGTCAATATTTGCTAGGAAAAGGTCCATTTCTGTCAAGTTCTCAAACTTATTAGCATAAAGTTTTGAGAAGTATTCCCTTATAATGTTCTGAATCTTGGTTGTTTCCGTGGTGATGTTTCCATTCTCATCTCTGAGTTTATTACTTTGGGTGTGTTCTCTCCTTTTTCTGATAAGGTTTGCTAAGGGTCTGTCAATTTTGTTAAGTTTTTCGAAGAACCAACTCTTTGTTTTGTTGATTCTTTCTATAGTTTTTTTGGATTCTAATTCATATAATTCTGATTTAATTTTGATTATTTCTTTCCGTCTACTGGATTGGGGTTTATCTTGCTGCTCTTTTTCAAGGAGGTTTAGATGTGTCATTAAATCGTTGGTTTCAGATCTCTCCAATTTGTTGATGTAGGAGCTCAGAGCTATAAACTTGCCTCTGAGTACTGCCTTTGCTGTGTCCCAGAGGAGCTGGTAATTTGTGTGTTCATTTTTGTTGAATAGCATCAACATTTGAATTTCCTTTCTAATCTCTTCCATGACCCACTCATGATTCAGCAGTGTGTTGTTCAGCCTCCATGTGATACCGGACTTTCTTTGGTGGCTTTTGGTGTTGAATTCTAATTTTATTCCCTTGTGGTCAGAGAGAATGCAAGGTATAACTTCAATGTTTCTGAATTTAGACAAGTTTGCTTTGTGGCCTAAAATGTGGTCTATTTTAGAAAACGTTCCATGTGCTGCTGAGAAGAACGTGTATTCTGATGCTGCTGGGTGAAATGTTCGGTAAATGTCTGTTAAGTCTAGTTGATCTATGCAGCTGTTTAGATCTGCGGTTTCTCTGTTGAGTTTTTGCCGAGTTGATCTATCTAGTGGGGAGAGTGGTGTGTTAAAATCCCCAACAATTAATGTCTTTGGATCTATATGGGATTTGAGGGAAAGTAGTGTTTCTTTGATAAATTTGGGTGCTCCATTGTTTGGGGAATAGATATTTAGAATTGTAATATCCTCCTGAAGGAGAGATCCTTTAATTACTATGTAGCGACCTTCTTTATCTCTTCTCAGGAATTTTAATTTGAAGTCTATTTTATCTGATATTAGGATTGCAACTCCCGCCTGTTTATGAGGGCCGTTTGCTTGGTAGATTTTGTTCCAGCCTTTAACCTTGAAAATATGTTTGTTTTTACAGGCAAGATGTGACTCCTGCAGGCAGCAGATAGAAGGGTCTTGTTTTTTAATCCAACTAGACAGTCTATGTCGCTTAATTGGAGAGTTCAGTCCGTTAACGTTAAGAGATAGGACTGAGAGGTATTTGGGAGTTCTTGCCATGTTATCCACCTTCTTGGGGGCTGTGAAAACTGGGTTCTTCCTAAGGTTCTTGGATTCTCAGTTTGGGTGCAGTTTCTTGGCCTTTGTTGCGTTCTTGTTGGTTTTCTATGTGTAGGACATCTTTAAGAATCTTTTGCAGGGCTGGTTTGGTGGAGATGTATTGTTTCAATTTTTCTTTGCTATGGAAGGTTTTTATTTGGCCTTCAGTTATGAAGGAGAGTTTAGCTGGGTACAGTATTCTTGGTTGATAGTTGTTTGTTTTTAGGGCATGGCATACGTCGTTCCAGGCTCTTCTTGCTTTGATTGTCTCTGCTGAGAAATCTGAGGTGATTCTAATTGGTTTCCCTTTATAGGTGATTAACCTTTTCTCCTTGACAGCTTTAAGGATCTTTTCCTTGGTCTGGGTTGATCCTGTGTGGATTATAATGTGATGGTGGGATGTCCTATTCTGGTCTGGTCTATTTGGGGTTCTAAAAGCTTCTTGTATCTGAATAGGCCTATCTTTTTGCATGTTTGGGAAGTTCTCTGCTAGGATCCTGTTAAACAAATTTCCTAGACCATTAACTTCTGTTTCTAGGTGCTCCTCTACACCCATTATCCTTAGATTGGGCCTTCTGATGGTGTCTTCCAGGTGTTGGATAGACCTATCATATTTCTTGGACTTGTCTTGGATGGTTGTATGTTCTTTCTCTATAATATCTAGGCTGTCTTCAATCCCTGAGATTCGATCTTCTGCATGGTCTAACCTGCTGTCAAGACTCTCTACTTTGTTTTTTATCTCTTTTCCTTCTAATTGGTCAGCTTTGATGGCTTCAAGTTCTTTGTTGAAGCTCTGTCTTAGGTCTTGTATGAATTTCTTTACTTCCTTAATTTGGTGTTCAGTGTTTGTTCTCAAATCACTTAGTTGATTGGTTATGGTTTCTTTGGACTCCCATTCCTTCTGTTGGGTTCCATTCAGCATTCCCTTTGTGGTCTCCCTGACTTCCTTCAGCTCTTTGTTAATGGATTCCATGAATGCCTTTAGTGATCTTTGTGTATTCTCTACCTGGTCTCTTAATTCGTGAATTACTCTTTGATTAGTTTCCTCCCTTCTGTGGGATTCCTGCAGTTCTCTTTGAGTGTTCTCTGCCTGCTCATGCCATTCCTCCCTTTCTGTTTGAGTATTCTCAAGTTGTTCACCCAAATCCTGTATCAGATTTGAGAAGCTTCCTCACGCTTATGATATTCCTGTATAAACTTCTGGGATGCCTCCTCTCTCTCCCTATCACGCTCATACAGAGTCCTTTGTACATTGTCAAACTTCTCATTTATCATGTTTGCTATTAGTGTTTGTAGAGCTATTTGGGAACTCTCCTCTGGATTATTCTTTATCTGTTCTAATCCCTGTTTATCAAGGTTGGGAAGTGAGATACCCGAATTTGCCATTTTTCTTGTGTTTTTCTGGCTTACTCGGCCCATTTGAGATAAAGATTGCACCAGTTTTGTGCTAGAACACTATCTTAAGGCAACCATCAACCAAAGTTTGCATTTGTACAGTCAATAGTCTACAGATACAATCTAGTTCAACAGATACATCTATTCAATATCAAACGACTATATGTTAAAGGACTTCGAACCCCAGAAAAGAATTTGGAAAACCAGAAATTATTAGGATTGGGGAGAGATGTGGGTGAAAAATAGGAATAGATTGGTGTGGGGAAGCACAGGGAGAGTTAACTATGTCCTAATCACAGTGCAGGAAATGGGTTGGGTAGGATGCAAGTAGAGAGAGAGAGAAAAAGAAGAGACGGAAAGGGGAATAAAGAGAGACCAGAAAAAGAATAGAAACGTAAAAATTAATGTTATTATAGAGGTTAAAAGACCGTCTATTTAGAGAGGAATGTGAATATGTTCAGAGAAGGGGAGGGACATAGAGGAGATGTGAAAAGCTTTAAGGATGGGAAAGGGAGAAGAAAAGATCAGAAGTTCAGTAGAGCTAGATAAAAAACAAAAAGATAATTAAGAAAGAAAGAAAAAGAGAAAGAAGACAAGAAAAGAAGGGAAAACTCTCATTCACGTATTCCTAAAATAAAAATTATAAGATTAGAAAAAAAAAGTTACTGGAAAACAATTATTTTTTCAGAAGAGGCAAAAATTAAAGATTAATAAAAGTTTTAGGAGGGAAAAAAATTTATATATATATATATGTATATATATATATATATATATATAAGGTAACAAAAAACAAAAAACAAGCAAAAAAAAGAAAAAAAGAAGAAGAAGAAAAAAAAAAGAAAAAAAGTCTTTTGATTTTTTTTTGGGGGGGGGAGGAGTGGGAAGAATCCTGTATCTCCCTTTTGTCTGCAACCAGTCTCTTGTTGGAGTCTCTGGTCAGCTTGTGGTCCTGTGGCTTGATTGGTTTCTTAAGTCGGTTGGTTGGAAGAGGCAGAAAAATGCTCTGCTTTACCCAAGATTTTGAGATCCCCCTCCCAGGTTAGTTTTCTGCTTTGAGAGTCACAAAAGAGGGGGATGTGGTGATGAGGCTAGGTTCTGGGTAGAGTTGAGGCCTTTCAACAAACAGTAGCTTTTCCCTGGGGCTATTTTGTGATAAAGCTCACAGTGCCCAGCCTGGAGCCATTCTCAGGGTTTCTGTTTTTCAATTGATTGTTGTGGCTGCTAGAGGGAGGGGCAGCCTCTGGCTCTGGTTACCCAGTGAGGCAAGCCACTCCGATGGCTGGCGCCTGAGCTGGGTGACTTTTCCCTGGATGGAGCTGAGTCTGGCAGGTCACTTCGCCGTTAAGTTCTTGTGACCTGCTAAATGACTCATTTTATTCCAAGGCCTGAGCTGGAGCTAGCAGCTCCTCCGAGCTTTGTCGGTATCCAAGATGGAGATCACCGGTGCTGGGGGGGGGAGGGGTGGCCTTCCCTCCTCTGCTCCCTGAGGAGTGAGGACATCGGGCTTGTACTCACGCCGAGTCTTGGATCCTGGGTCGTCTCTGGTCTGCAAACAGCAGGATGAAGATGTTCGCTCCTTGTCGGTTCTTGTTGGTGTTGAGTAGAATCCGCTCGTCCGCTGCGTCTGGCTCCTTCGTCCCCGACTCTCTGTGTCTCAGGTATGACTCTGCGGCGGTGGTCGCCGCCGTGACCCCGCCGCCGGAGCGGCAGCTGATGCGTTTCCTTGGCTTCCCCTCTCTTGTCTAACTCTCTGTCCTGTGATGGCACACTTGGTGTGATTCTCTGGCTTAGGACTGTTCACTGGAACTCTAAACCTACTTTCTATGCGAGAGCTTGTTCAGATTCCAGCTTCTCCTCCGCCATCTTCCCGGAACTCCCTCCGTGAAACTCTTATCTCCAATAAACCATCAGAAAACTGGAAGTGGTGCTCTAGCTAAAGTGGTGGAGCACTAACCTTGATCTGAAGAGCTGAAAGAAAGGGCTTAGGCCCAGAGTTCAAGTGCCACGACTGACCTAAATAAATAAATCAATAAATCAATAAAGCATAGACTATATTGAAGTGTGCATATGATAATTTCTAACTATAATACTCTCATGAAATTGGGTTTTACAGAAACATCTTGATTGCTTTGCCAAAGGAAAGGATAAATGATTTAAATAAGCTACCTAACATCTCAGAAGGAAAATGTTACTGGGTTTAGATCAACTTCATATACCCAGTACTGAGGAAATAAGTTTCAGAAATGGCAGAGGCAAAGTATTATAAAAATCACTTTATCATGAGGTACAACCAGGCTGCCTAGATCAACCTTGCAGGAAAAAAGGGATGAATGAAAAGCAACTAAGGCTTCTAAAATGAGCCAGTTGGTGGTGCTTTATGCTTGTAATCCTCAGAAGCCTGAAAGCAGAGGGTTTGGATTCAAAGCCTTTCCAGGAAGAAAACCTTTTTCTCTGCAACCAGCAGATAGAAAACATCAGCTCTTTGCCCACAGCCCAGCTGGATGCCTTCTTCCCACAGAGCTCCAGACAACCAAGACCCCTCATCTGAAATATTGTCAAATATATTAAAATATTATCTCCTGTTTGGGAGATAATATTTGAAAGATATATCAAAAACATTTCACTGACTTCTAAAGAAAGAATGAAAGAGGAAATATGTGCTCACTAAAGGGTAAGTTACCTACCAAAATGATATTAATATGGCTAGATGCCCATTTGGAAACTTATCCACTCAGCCATCTTTCCTCACATCTTGTCAGTTAGCCTGAACTGTCAGATTTTTGGATGCAAGGGATGTGTATGAGTATGTAGGTTGTAAAAGTAATAATGAAAAGCTAAACACTGGAGGCTCAAGCCTGTAATCCTAGCTACTCAGAAGGCTGAGATCTTAGGATCCCAGTTCAAAGCCAACCCATGCAAAAAGACCCTTACCTCCAATTAACCAGCAAAAGACAGAAAGCTGAGCTGTGGTTCAAAAGGCAGACTACCAGCCTTGCAACAACAACAAAAGTTAAGGGACACCATCCAGGCCCTGAATCCAAGCCTCAGTAGTGGCTCTCACACACAAAAAATAACCATGATACCACCACAGGATGTGCATATCTTAGGTAAGGATGCAGATGGATGGGATGATGACTGTATTGTAGCCCAGTCTGTGAAAAAACCTAGGTGAAATCTTTCCTCAATACATCTTCATTTCCCTCTACACATTTAAAATCACACACACACACACACACACACACACACACACACACACACTTACATGGTTATATTTGTCTATATAATTATGTAAAATACATATCATACACACTTGCTTCTGAATTTTGTCCATCTTTTGGTTTTATAGGTAGTACAATATATCCAGGGTTTGGCTCATACTTGTAATTTCAGCTGCTCATGAAGGTGGGATCTGAAGATCACAGTTTGATGCCAACCCAAGGAAACAAATCCTCAAGATTCTTATTTCAATTAAGTAGCAAAAACCAGAAGTGGAAATCTGACTTAAATGACACAGTGATTGCATTGAACAAAATAATCTAAGCAAGATACCAGACCTCCATTCAAGCCTACGTACTGGCCCACTAGCACTCCAAAAGCCAAAATCCCCAAAAGACCAAACCAAAAATATGTCAAAATATTTTATAATTTTTGAAGCAAAATCCAATGAGGCAACGTAGTTTGTTGAAGATTTGGTGGTAAAATGTTGAAAAACCCCAAATTCCACATGTGTTTAAATGATTCAACAGACAAGCAACCAAGTAAAAATTTCCCAATAATGTTCCTTAGTATCCACTGGGACCCTTGACAAAGATTTTTTTCTATGCTTTTCAAAAAATCAGTTATTTTTCAGTAGTATAAATATTATAAGTTATAGAAGTTTTTTAAAGTTCCAAAGTGAATTGAATGTAAAACAAAAAGCACTTAATATTACCAGTTTCTATGACTCTGGTAGAAAACCTGTAATACTGTGGCCTTTATGAAGGAGGAGAGGGAAGACTGGTCATGAAATGTTGGGAAGAAGAGTTTCCAATTGACTGTTTGAAACCCAATCTTCTGCCCCCCACCCCAACAGGCAGAGGCTTGAACTCAGGGATTAGGTGCTGTCTTGAGCTTCTTCTGCTCAAAGCTAGCATTCTACCACCTGAGTCATGGCACCACTTCTAGCCTTTTCTGAGAAGTTTGTTAGAGTTGAGAGACTTATGAACTTTTATGTTTGGGATTGACTTCACATCTCAGTCTCCTGAGTAGCTAGGATTATAGTTGTTAGCTTCCCATGCCTGGCTTACATTCCACACTATTGAACACATAAAATTCAATTAGGAGGCTAAGATCTGGAGAATGGTGATTCAAAGCCAGGCCAGGCAGAAAAGTCTGCAACTCCATCTTCAACAAGCAAAGAGCTGGACTTGAGCAGTGGTTCAAGTAAGGTGAGTATGAGACCCTGATTTCAAATACCATTATGGGCAAAAACATAACAAAATAAAGCAATGCCCCAAATTAAAATAATAAAATTGCTCAATACCAAAATAATGGTCATTAAATAATGGTTTGAAAAGTAGAAAACAAATACACCCCTCCATAAATCCACATATAAAAATCTTCCAGCCAGATACCGGTGGCTCAAGCCTGCAATCCTAGCTACTCAAGAGGTTGAGATCTGAGGATCATGGTTCAAAGCCAGCCCAGGCAGGAAAGTCCCTGAGACTCTTATCTCAATAAACTACTCAGAAAACCAGAAGTGGCACTGTGGCTCAAGTAGTAGAGTGCTAGCCTTGAGCTGAAGAATGAGGGACGGTGCTTAGGCCCAGAATTAAAGTCCCATGACTGACAAAACAAAAAACAAAATCCAAAAAACAAAAAACAATAAACAAAAAAGAAACTTCCACAAAATATTTGAAATGGGTGAATTTTCAATAAGGAAACAACATTTTTCTTTCTGTTTTTTTCTTGCAACAGCAAAAGAGATGGTTTATTGTACATGTGTCACACTTGGCCACAACTATGAACAGAACTAGTCCAGAATGTCACAGGTCTGGGGCACAGGATCATCAGGGGATGCTTGGTTATGAGCAAGGTGTGTCTTTCAGAGATGATCTTGGCAATGAAAGTTCTGGATCCACTGGGAAATCACAGCGGCATGCAGTCCAACATCTCAGCGTCCCAGCCTATGGCATTCCTTATTCCTCCTGCTCCTCTGGCCTTGATGGGTGCACAAACTGGTTTACTTAGACCTCTGCCTCATCTTTCTTCTTTTGCCCTTCAGCCTGCGCATTCGCTTCCTCTACTTGGCTCTCATGGTGCTGTTTTTTCTAGGAAGATGGTGCTAAGGCAAAGAGCAGGAAACAACATTTTTCTACCTAAAGATGTCTGTGGGGTTAACAGTGGAAGAAATAGATTTATTACCAGATATTTAGACCAACATGCCAATTCTGACATATCTATGATGATAGAGACTAGCTTTAGAATGATAAAAATAAACCAAAGGACTACATCCCAAAGTACTGGACAAGGCTAACAAAGCAGAGTAGGGCATCAGGGTATAGGGTAAGAGCTATGTAGAAAAACTAGTTGTTCCTACAATGAAAAGTATTACCAGGCCTAGCAATTCAAGTTCGCCATACCAAGTAGATTTTGAAAAATAGTCTGTTACTTATTATATTAAAGAAAAATTTAAACTTGTAGGCTCTTCAACTTTATATCAAACAACCTAAACTTTGCTCAGGGGACATGGTACTTAATATTTGGATCATCAAGTGCCAATTCCAAATTTAATTATACAAATAATAACTCTACTAATAGAGAATGTTAATGGTTTCTTACAGATGGAGCTGAAGGTAAAACTGCTAAGACTTTTCCCACGTAAGAGACTATTCTTATTACACCTCTTCCCATGGTCTTCCAACTGCCTCAGTTCATTCATTTTTTTTTTAACCAAACTCGAATATTTCCACTTTATTCACCCAGATGTCCTTTTAACACTTCAAAGGCTGTTTTTGAGAAATAATAAAATTTTCAAAAGCACAAAAAATGCCACCCAAGTTAAGAAGTTTTGAGATCAAGCAGATGAAAGGGAAAATTTGAGTAAGGAGCGAGTTTAGTGTCCTAGCCATGACAAAATCCTAAGAGTTAGTGAGTGAACACATGACTCTGCACATATCCACAGAGTTGAGGTCACATGATGATTCTGGCTCCTGGTCCTCCTCTTTGCTTTCCTGGTCTGACACACCATTCTCTGGGATGCTGAGCTCTTCTTTAGGCTTTCTTCATTCCCCTCCAGTAACTCCTGCTTTATAGGCTTGCACAAGATAGACTTTTTCTTCATTTTGATATTTGGTTTAGGTTGAGAAAGCTATTTTTTCTCCAATTCAATGCTGTTTGCCTATAAAAATCACAATAAGAAAAACCCAACTAAGACAAGCATCCTTGGTTAAAGGCATTCTAGGTTGTAATCTCTGAACTTTTAGGGCCTACTTTACTCTTGGCTTTGACTGTCTTTTGTCTTCCTTCTCAATCAAACTCTCCCCATCCCCACTGCTAGGACTTGAACTCAGGGCTTAGAATCTGTTCTTGTTTGCTTTTTTTCCCCCTCAAGGTTAGTGATTTTCCACTTGAGCTGCAGTTCCACTTCCATCTTTTTGGTGATTAATTGGAGATAACTAAACCATGATGCTCAGATCTCAGCCTTCTGAGTAGCTAGGATTACTCAATGAATTTTCAGGAAGAGGCATCATGATGTTATGGGATTTCATGAAGTCATAAATATGATGATACCCAAAACCTTGAACAAGGACATTCTCAACTTCACCCCAGCATAACCATTGAAGTGAGGGATTTTAAACACTTATACATTAGTACTGCTCATACTCCCCTCAGACTTCAGGATCACACATCACTTTTGACTATCAAGCCTCACTGGTTACCTGGAACTCCCAACAACAGTTTCTGCTTTCCTTTTACTTGGAGACCTGAAACTTGAAGATTAGGATTTACTTTGTTCAATTTTGAGTCTCCTCGGTATTTTTCTTCAATTTTTGTTAATCAGTTTTAACTTGAAGTGATACTCTGCTAAGATCAAGGCAACCTAAGACATAGCATATCATTTTTAATTGTCTCTTTGCTTAGTTTACTTTAATCAAAGGATTAAGAAATCTATTATAAGGTTTTTGGTGGGGGTAGCATTGTGAAGGGAAGGGCAAATGGACAAATGTGGTGGAAGTACTTTATGTGCTCCTACAAAAGTAAACAATGAAGGTGGGGGAAAGTGGCTCACAACTTTAATCCTATCTATTCAGAAGGTTGTAAGCAGGAAAAATCAGTGAGTCTTATCTCCAAAAAACTACCAAAAGGCCGGGCGCTGGTGGCTCACGCCTGTAATCCTAGCTACTCAGGAGGCTGAGATCTGAGGATCGCGGTTCAAAGCCAGCCCGGGCAGGAGAGACCGTGAGACTCCTATCTCCAATAAAAACCACCAGAAAACCGGAAGTGGCGCTGTAGCTCAAGTGGTAGAGCGCTCGCCTTGAGCTGAAGAGCTGAGGGACAGCGCCCAGGCCCAGAGTTCAAGCCCCACGACAGACAAAAAAAAAAAAAAAAAAAAAAAAAAAACTACCAAAAGAAAGGAAATGGGTTGTAGCTCATGTGGTAGCATGCTAAGATTAAGCAAAAGGAGCATAGATATGGTACTCAAGCCCCGAGTTCAAGACCTAGAATAAGCACAAAACAAACTAACAAAACCTGCTGAAATTGCTTTAAGAAGGGTCTATGAGAGAAAAATGGTTAGGGTAGATTTGATTTGGGAACATTTGGTATCTGTCACAGTATATGCGAATAGATCCACTATAGGTTGCTCTGGAAATATTATTCCTTGTTCCATTATGAGCTATTTGGATTCACTATTTCAGTGTGAAGTGATATTTCTTGAGAGAAAATTGTCAGTTTGGAGCCCAGCACTGCTGGATCATGCCTATAGCCTTAGCTGCTCAGGAGGTGGAGATCTGAAGACCAATGTTTGAAGCCAGCCCATGAAAGAAAGTCCATGAGACTCATCTCCAAAAAACTACTAAAACACTCCTGGAAGTGGTGCTGTGACTCAAGTGGCACAGCACTAGTCTTGAGCAAAATTAGCTCAAAGACAGCACCCAAGCCCTCAGTTCTAACCCCAGGATCAGCATATACACAGAAAAATTTTAGTATGACTTCTGAACGAGGTTTTGTACCATTTTTCCATGAGTTCATTTTCAGACAGCACTATGTCCTGTGGGAGGCTTCTGTGTTCTGGCTTACATGGCATTTCTATTAGATGATATGTAATAGGCATCTACACAAAATTCCCTCACTCAAATTATATTCTTCAGTTAACAATCTATTATGGGAAAGAATTGAATTTCCCCATTTGTTTAAGTACTCAATGAATTTAACAGTATAAATTTGTAGATTGCTATTTAAGTTATATTCCATTTCTATTAGTTTACGCTCTTAAAGTTCTTATTCTTAGTTTATGTAAGTATGTATGTATGTATGTATTTTGTTGGCCATGGGGTCTGAACAAAGGGCCTGGGAGCTGTCCCTCAGCTTTTCAGCTCAAGGCTAGTGCTCTACCACTTGAGCCACAGTACCACTTTCTGCTTTTCTGCTTATGTGGTTCTGAGGAATTGAACCCAGGGCCTCATGCATGTGAGGCAAGCACTCTACCATTCAGACACCTTCCCAGCCCCTCTTTGTTTAGTTTTAAAGTGCCTTTAATGACCTTTCTTAATATAAGATGATATAATTCTATAACTATATCTAGTTTTTTTAATAGGTTGATGATTTCCCATAGATTCACCGCCATCAAAAGATACAAAGTATTTCCTTCACCCTTAAAAGAACAGCCAACTTCTGTTTCCTCAGAAGTTGCACAGAGGTTCTTCCTGCAGAGTATCTCATACTTATATCTAACACCATGTGACAGAACAGACAATAACAATGTCTTGTTATTCTGTTATCCTCAGAAAATAAAATGCTATTCAAAAAGACTTTGGACCTTTGTTTCCTCATGTTATTTATAATTTAAGGGAGCTCAATGCCAGACATTACTATTTTCTGTAGTTGTATGTTACAAGATCTACATTCATTCCCATGGAATATTTTATTTTTGTTGGGTGTGGTGGTCCTTGTACTAGGGCTTCAACTCAGGACCTGGTAATGTCACTTCAGATTTTTGCTCAAGGCTGGGACTCTTCCACTTGAGCTACCTCACTGCTTCTGGCTTTTTAGTGTTAACTGGAAATAAGACTGGGTAGGTGATGGAGTGGGTATGACTGTGATACATTGTATCCATGTATGGGAACGTCACAACCTCCTTCTTGTACAACCAATACTTGCTAATAAAAAGAAAGATAATTAGAGGTCTAATTGTTCACAGTAAGTTTCTTGTAATTTCCCTTCTTATGTCTTTCTCATTTTTTTCATGCTAGCATGTGTTCAGTGCTGACCCTTAGCTCTTTTTCTTATGGCTAGTACTTCAGCCACAGCTCTAGTTCATTTTTGCTAGTTAATTGGAAGAAAGAAACTATCTGATATTTGTGCCTAGGTTGTCTCTGAACCTCAGTACTCAGATCACAGCATCCTGAGTAGCTAGGATTACAGGTGAGAGCTACTCAGATCCTTGTTGTCTCCTAAATTATCCCATGTCCATTTCACAATGGCAGTCCATTTCCATGCTTCCCAGCTTTGCAGAAATAGCTTAATTATAATCCAACACCAAGTCTAACCTCACCACAGATGCTATTTTTTGTGTCATACTCTGACTATAGACACCCTTCTCCTGGCTGATGCATTGCAACAACCTAGATGGCTCTCATACTATGCCACAAGGATAGGAAGCCAGGAAACACTAGCTTAGAAGCTGTAAAATCAGAGGAGCAAAAAGATATCGTAGTGCATTCTGCTGTGATCTTATTCTGATTTAAACAGCCTTGTCATCTATTACCAGGAGTAGCTTTGACATCACATTCTGAGTAGTGACTGGGTGTAAGCTGGTGTGTCCGAGCTGACTATAGTATTGTCCTGAGCCTGTGCAGACTGAAGAGACAAGCCAGTGCCAGTAGCACACACATTGGAATAACAAAGCAACCTATAGTTAGGCATTGCCACTCTTTGTTATAGAGTAATGAATGAATGACTCTCTAATTTCTTGACAAGAAATTCCTGCAGACCCATATGCAGCTGCCTCATCAGAGCAAGTAAAGAGCATGGTGCTGCCTGGAGGAAACACTGTGAGAAGCTGCCAGAAAGCATCTGTTTACTGGACTCATGGGGCTCCTCTGTCCTCTAGAATTAATGACAAATGAGGAGCAAACACCTCCCCCTCTAGGCAGACATACACAGGAAGAGCATTGCCACAGCACAACAGGGGACTCCCAAGACATACACTTGATCTGTGCTGTCAGAACTGAGAGTTTTATTTTTGGGGGGGAGGGTCCGGTTGTGGGGCCTGAACTCTGGGCCTGTGCCCTGTCCCTCAGCTCTTCAGCTCAAGGATAGTGCTCTACCACTTGAGCCAAAGCGCCACTTCCGGCTTTCCATTTTGCTTATATGGTGCTGAACAATCGAACCCCCGGGACTCAGGCATGCAAGGCAAGAGCTCTACCACTGAGCCAACTTCCCAGCCCCAGAGCTGAGTTTTTAATGACACTTCATCCCACAGTGCTCCCTAAACCTTCAACCCAACCCTGCTCCTTTCATGTCCCTGACAATGTTTAGAGGCATCCAACATCCAGACTGAAGATGTTCCTTCATGTTTGGAGTAAGTCTGATCAGACTTTATATGGATCCACTGCTCAGTCAGGACTCTCGATCCCTCCCATCCCCATTTTGATAATGTGTGTCTCTTGACCTATTCCTGTCTTCTCTTTTCAAGATTCAGTCAGGGCCGGGTACAGGTGGCTCACACCTGTAATCCTAGCTACTTAGAAGTCTGAGATCTGAGGATCGTGGTTCAAAGCCAGCCCAGGGAGGAAAGTCCGTGAGACTCCTATCTCCAATAAACCACCAGAAAACCAGAAGTGGCTCTGTGGCTCAAGTCGTAGAGTGCTAGCCTTGAGTTGAAAAGCTCAGGGACATCACCCAAGCCAAGCCCAGAGATCAAGGCCTATGACTCAAAAATAAATAAATAAATAAATAAAAGAAAGCAAAAACATACAAAGCTCAGAATGGCAAGCAGCTGAAAACAGGATGGAATAAACCAACATTATCTATGACAGTTTTCAGATTATGCAGAGAAATGCCTGCATTGTTGAAGCCCAAGCCCATCTGATAGCTGAGTTTTAGCTGGCTGGCATGCCCATGATGCCAGGTAATGGTATTCACCAATTTTGTGATATTATTGGATGAGACCAATAGGCTTCAAGTTGGGAAGCTGAAAATTTTCTATTGATCTAGAAGGAGAAATATATCAAGACAAGAAATGGGATTAACACAATGCCAAAAGCAAAAGGCCATCCAATCCAAGGAAGACAGAATAACTCTGTCTCTGAAAAGATGATTCTCTCAAAGGAATCCGGAGCTGAGTATGGTGATCTATGTTTGCAATCTCTGAATTTAGGAGGCTGAGTCAGAAGTTAGGTTGAGACTAGCCTAAGTTCCATGCCAAGAGAAGAACACAAAACCAAAGCTCATCTTACAAAATAAAAGAAGGACTGGGAATGTGGCTTAGTAATAGAGTGCTGGCCTAGCACATACATGAAGTCCTGGGTTTGGTTCCTCAGTACCACATAAAGAGAAAGGCTGGAAGTGGTACTGAGGCTTGAGTGGCAGAGTGCTAGTCTTGAGCAAAAGAAACTCAAAATGAATGGTGTTAGGAAAAATGTAAAATTAATGAAATAACATCTCTCTCCCTCCCCTATATCCCTTCCTGCTTTCCTCCCTCCCTCCTTTTCTCAGTACTAGGGTTTATACAAAGGATTTCATGCTTAGGCAGGTGTTTAACTCTTAATCCACACTACGGCCTTTTTGTACTTTAGTTTTTAAGTTAGGGCATCCTGTTTTCTTCCCATCCCAGGACCAGCCTCCCATCTAGCTGAGATTATTGGAATCAGCCCAGCTTGATGATTGTGATCAGATCTCACTTTTTGCCTGGGTTGATCTTGGATTGCAATCCTCTCAATCTATGCCTCCCAAGTAGATGGTACTACAGGAGTGATCTATTATGCTTAGCCTTTAAAATGATCACTTAGAGCTGGGCACAAGTGGCTCCTGCCTGTAATCCTAGCCACTCAGGAAGCTGAGATCTGAGGATCGAGATTCAAATCCAACCAGTGCAGGAAAGACCATGAGACTCTTATCTCCAATAAACCACCAGAAAACCTAAGTGGTCCTGTGGCTCAAGTGGTAGAGTGCTAGCCTTTAGCTGAAGAGCTAAGGGACAGCAGTACCCCGGCCAAGAGTTCAAGTCCCAAGACAGACAAAAAAAATCACTTAGGAAGATAAAAGAAAAACTCCTGAATTCTCACATTTATTTAAATAGCGGCTGCCAGTCATATTTCATAAAGCACTTATGGGGCCCATGAAGTCTTTTATTTTTAAAATACAATAAAATAGTACTAGAGCAGTTGGGATATTGTTCTGCCAGTAACACAACTGTAAGAGCCTCGGAGGGAGCAAGCAAGCCGGCTACAGGCCAGCTCCACCGCCGCTTCTTCTGAGCAGCAAGCAGCCATGACTGGGGCACAGGCTCCTCAGGCCAGACCCTGCAGGCAGGGCAGCCCCTCCAAATCCCTCCAGTGGCTGACCTCAGGCCTCAAAGGCTCCAGCACCGAGCTTCCTGGGCTCATCCCTAGGCTGGAGGTGCAGTGTGAAACAGCAAAGGAGCCAGCGAGACTCCTCCAGTGTCAGGGCAACCAGGCAGGAGTGGAGCCAAATGGCCAAACTTGCAGCAGCGACTGCAGCAGTTGTTGCTGCCTCGTGCAGCATGGGCCAGGGCTCCTGCAGCTGCTCAGGCACAGCCAGAGGTGGAGAAAAACTCCAGGACTGACACAGCCCCCTTCCACCCAATCTGCCTAAGATCTGGGAGCTGGAGTGGGAGCAGAAGGAGAGGGGTTCATATGGGTGTTGGAGGCATAGGCCTGCAAAACCCCATTTGAGCACCTGTGTGCCCTGAGGGTGCATACAGACATGCATCCCTTCCTTCCAATTTATTTATTTTTGTTGGTTGTGGGGCTTGAACTCTGGGCCTGGACGCTGTCCCTCAGCTCTTCAGCTGAAAGCAAGTGCCCTACCACCTGAGCCACAGGACCACTACCAATTCTTCTCGGGGAGGAAGGGACACCCTTTCCTCCATGCTGGGCAAAGGTTCTGCCCCGGTGCAAGACTCAGGTAATGGTTTGCTCAAAGTACCATTCGTGCTTCATCTACTTAACCACGTAGAACAATGCCTGGAGACCCCCCCCCCCATGTGTAAATCACCTGTGCTTTACCTACTTTTACAACCTTGTTTAGTGGAACTGCTCCACATTTGTTGACAAGGATTAGCTTTTTCTGTTTAAACTCTCATTGTCTGTGCTCCCATAAAACTGTTTAACTCTCTGCCCCTGACTGAAGATTTACTTCTCCTGCTTGTGTGCTGTATATAAGCATGTGATGTTCCAATAAATTTTGTCTATACCCACATGGTGTAGTCCCTTCTTGCCTATACCACACATCGTGTTCCCAGATCCCGTTGTGGAAACAGCAACAGATGGGGTTATGCCGGTTGATGCCTCTGACATCTCCCCCCTTTTTTGTTTTTTAAGTACAACCGTAAGCAAGAGATCCTTTGCAGAAGGGATTTGCAGAAACTATTTTGGAATGTAGACAGCAATATCTTGACAAGACATAATGCAATCAATCCTGTAGAAACACTATGGGTAAAACTGTGCCACCAGGTTCGAGGGTCCAATTGGTTTAGCACAGATGCAATTCCCTCAGCCAGACCTTCATATCCCACCCCAGGGAGTTGTGCCAAGAAAGTCTCAATGACTTCCTGCTGTAACTAGTGGATGTCCCAAGTCAAATTTCCTTGCAAGACTGGCAGGTGGTAGTGAAGTCCCTGCCAAGTAATGTTAGAAGTGTTGAATCAAGTAGGAGTGATGCACAGTTTATTGAGCTCTAATCACACTTGAAGGTTAGCTGTTTCTGCAGATCAATTATCTGGTCTCCCATCCACTGCACCGTGTGTTGCAGGGTGTTCAGACGGGAATCAATGTCCTGTTTAATATTGTGCTGATGAGTCCATAGCTGGTGACAGTCCAGCCACTTCTCTACAAAGTCCTTGGTTTGGATGGAGGAATGCAGGGCCACTCCGGCAGTCGCAGCAGTCATGGTGATAGCAGTCATTTCAAGGATCACAGCTACACTCAGACCCAGGAATCTCCTAGTTCTCTTCAGCAGTTGCTGGAAGACTCCTGTCAACAAACCAACAGTGGGGCTCTCCTGCCAAGGTCGGGTGAGGTTAACAGGCACCCAGACCCCTAAGCGAGATCTTAATATCAGGAGAGACTGAGAAGGCATATTAAAAGAAATAGTATGATTTAAGCATGTAAAGAGTCCAGGCTGCGTGGGTTCTCATTGATTGACACTGTCCCTGTGGGCTAGGACATAGGAAAGTTTAATACAACCCTGTACAGTAAAAGAATGGTTCCTGTAAAATGTATAATTTGCCTCATGGGCCCTAGTAAAGTGACCAATCCAATTCTGAGTTGTATAAAATTGGGTGGCAAGTTTTATAAATGCCACTGCTCAGGCCCTAAGTGTCCCCTGAAGTTTATATGTGGCCTACGAGGCACAAGGCCTCCATCATGTCAGGTGAGCAAGCCAATGGGTTCTACATGATTTATAACTCCATTGTATAGACGTCACCATCAGAAGAATTATTAGTATACCAATCACCAACATGCTTTTCAGAATAATTGGCAATGAAACATCCATGAGGACCTCAATCTATAAATGAGATGTTATCATTATGCTGTATAATCTTTCCTCTAGGGTTTTGACACTGAGACCACTGAATAGAAACATAAACAAAATTCAATAATTAATGTCCTGGCATACTAGGTTAGGTGGTCGCCCAGTCTTATTTGTATAAGAATGATCCTTACCAATAAAATTTAAGGAAATTGTGCTGAATAGCCCCATATGATTGTTGATTTTATCATCAGGCAAGATGTATGCCCATACCTGTCTTCTGGTTGGTAAGCAAGGTGATGTCCCTAAACACAGAGGTAAAGACTCAAATCCTAAGGAAATAATATAAGGTATGCCTTCCTCACCTGGATGAGTAGGGTCTGCATGATCCCATGGTGGAGGAAAATACATGCTGTCATTTGTATACGCCACCGGACCTTGGTCTAGCTAATCCACTAATTTTAACAATGGTCGGTGAGTGACATAGGCCCAATATGCATGTTCACTACTCACTGCAGAAGTATTCACAAGCAGTGCAATCATGGCCAAAACAGATATTCAGGTATTCTAGGGGTTTTTGTACTGACCAGGGTGGCTTCGGTCTTGTGTCAACACCTTATTCTGACCCCATGTTGCTGGGGTCAAGCTGGTTTTCTTAAGATAAGGATGATGGCTTCCTCCAGACTTCAACCTTAGGTCTGCAAATCTGCGTACTAGATGTTCTTCCTCAGGGTTGTGTTGTGTTGTTTTTGCTTCTCTGGAGGTCGGATGAGTCAAAAAGGGACCCAGATGTTGCCAGTAGATCCATCTGGAATGATAGAAACGCTATTTTCACTTATGGGGCATTAGTCTTATTCTTCATTGATTAAATTTTTTAAACCATATGGGAATAGATAGTGAGGTGGTGCTAGAGGGATAAAATGCTTTTCAGCTTTAGTGAAAGGATCACTTTGAGTGAAATTTTAAAAATTTAGAGTAAATAAGGTTAAGGCAAAAGTTCCCTTGGGGATTCCCCTTTTTTGTTTTTTTAATAATTGAAGCTTAAATGTTTTATGGGTGTGTAAACAGTTGGCATTAGTCTACACAGGTTCATTAAAGAAGTTTTACCTAGGGACTAACTTTAGTAAACTCCCCTAATATTTTTCTGATTGTACACTGGCTTTTAGAATATGGTGTGGGGTAGTTTGTCAAGGTGACAACTTTTAACTAATTACATTTTATTCCAAACTAGAGTTTAGGCATAATTTTTTAACTTTTCATAACTGTATGGACCCTTTGGGGGGCGGCTATAGCAGCATAGCCTGTTTAGTACTTTGGTTTGTAAAAGATTTAAATAGTCTAGGATGTTTAAAGGTAAGCTCCATAAGAAGTTCCACTTGTAGGTGTTCAGTGGCAGTTTTGTAATTGACAAACAAGTTATAAAAGCAGACCTAACAGTTAGTGATTACAAATTGCATCAAGGCAAATAGGGTGGTTGAGTCCACACAACTGCCTGTAGACATCCTGGTATCTAGGCTGGAGATGGGGGCATTGCACCCAGCTTCAAGGCCTGGAGGTGGGACAAGTCTTACCTTGAAATCCTAGGAAAACATTACCTCCCCAAATGGGCGAAAGCATTGTTTAGCTCCTCAAATAGCCTAGGTGGGACAGGCAGGCCATCCTTTGGAATACAGATGTTTAGTGTAGCTCCTGGTGCTTAACTCTCTACTTAAGCCCTTATCTTTGAAAATTTAACATTTGGTCTAAATCCTGATATAAATGATCTTTTTAGTAATTATCAGACCACAATTTTGTTTTATTTTGGTGTTTATACCAATGTTTCTCTGCTTACCTGGGACTTATTTGTCTCAGTTAAATTTGAATTTTCTCCTTCCTTGTTCTGATTAATACCCTATCTCTTTACTTTTGATCTGGTCCTAACAATTTCATATTTTATTCTTAAACAAATTTATTTGGTTAGTGTCAGCCCAGAATTTACTGCCAATTAGGGTTTTAAGCACATACAGAGCAGTTTGGATTTAAGCTATTCCCCACAATTCACAACCTCAGCCTTTTACAGCCAACTATTACAAATGGTTGACAAGTTCTTGCCCAGTTATGCATGCTTATAAAGTAGCTTGCCATGACCTCCAGCTCTGATCAATTTTAGAAGAGCCAAACATTATTGCCAAAGTCCCAGGAGTGCCTCTTTCTATGTTAGGGTAAACGCAACCTTGACATTTCCCTTGGTCACTGGACTTGAACTTAGTGCCTGAGTGCTGTTTTTCAGCTCTCCAGTGCAAGGATTGCACTTTGCCACTTCGGACTCCAAAGCAACTCTGCCCGCTTTTTTGGCACTCTGCTGGCTAGTTAGAGATGATAATCTTTCTCTGCCTGGACTGGCTTTGAACTGCAGTTTGTAGATCGCTCACCTTTGGTCCTCAGCTCCACCCTCATCTGGGCCCCCTCCCATTTCTGGAGTTCCCTCCATACAACTGGTCTCTCCCTCTCTCCACCCAGACCCACCTGAACTCCCATCTACCTCACTTCCTTTTCTCTCAGATACTTCTGCTACCAGGATGATGATGGAGGTCATGTGCTCCCTCTTGGGGGAAATATGGCTCCTCTAATAAACCTTGTAATAATCTTTCTCCTTTGCCTGCCTGCCTCTGCATGGTCCCATAGGATGGATGTGTCTGATCCTCTTTCACTGGTGGCTCCATACTGGGATAGGTTCCCCAGTGCATTTGCTCCCCCTGCACTTCAGAAGGGAGTTCAAACAGCTGCCCTGGGACCTATTCTGAGATCCTTCACTCCAGTCACCAGAGGACCATCAAGGTAACTTTCTCCTGACTGAGTGCTCTACCAGCCCATCCAGCCCCACTAATTAATTCCCACTCCAGGGTAAGTGACAAGTTTGTCTGAGGTCAGGGTTTCTGATTCCAATATCAGTGGTAAGGCCACCTGAGCCTTTCTGGGCTAACTGAGCCCCACCCTCACCATCTGACCAAAAACTTGGCCAAGTGCTGGAATTAGCCACTAGAGGCCTACCATGGCCCAAGGACCCACCTTGGACCAACATAAGGACAGTCTCCACTGGTGGGGCCACCACCTATTTAGGAGCCAACCTGCACTGCAGAGGACACTCTACTCTAGGCACATGGCTTCAGGTCACTTACCATGGGAAGGACACTAAATTTCTTTACATTAAGGCCACCTGGCCTTGGAGGGCTGTTGAGTCCCCATCATTAAATTTGGCCCCACATTTAAAACTCCACTTCTGAGAGTGCTTGAGCAAGTAGCTCTCTCTCTCTCTCTCTCTCTCCCTCCCCTTAAACTCTGCCTCTTGCCAAAATTACCTGCTTGTAACCTCTTTCACAAGTATTTCATATGCTAAACGCTTTGGTTAAGCCCTGGAAGAATGTAACCAGTAATTGCTTGTTTCTACTCATTAGATAGAAAATGGGTGAGTTTAAGTCTAAACTCCCTGAAATAAAGGCCAACAAGTTTGGATATTACCAAAAGTGTATTAATCTTCTCTCTAGCATTGAGCAAGTGGTGGATGTGCCAAATTGGCATCTTGGTACTTCAGCTTAGTACTACCCCTGCCTCCTCCCCTGTCCTGTGGTGCCATTATGCTAGGCCAAGTGTATGTTCCTATTGCCTCCTGTTCACTAGGTTTCTTGTTGGCAAAGTTTTGTATTTTAAAATGACCACATGGTTCCATCATAATTAGAAAATTAGTTCCACTAAAATTTCAAAACTTTAAAAGTCTATTTTAAAATCTAAGCACGCTCTATAATCTGTGCACAAACATGTCTGTCTGTGTCTTATTTGACTATATGTAAGTGATTATGGTTTCAAGGTTACTCTGCCTACTAAAAATCTTTGTCAATGGAAGCTGTGAATTAATCTAAATTGCTTTAAAACTTTGTGACCTGACTAAGCCAAAGAAAAAACAGGCAGTTTTAAAAGACCTTGGAAAAGGACTTAAAAAAGACAATGTCCTTTACAAAGTAAATGAAATTGGTAACTAAGTTTGCTGTGAATTATGTCATTCCTATGTCCATTTATGCTAAGAGTTAACTATTGTTCACTGACCATGGCTAGTAAACTAAAGCTAAGGGTTTCATTCTCTGTTTTCTCCCCTGTGTGCCGATCAACTTCAATTAAGATCAAGGGACCAGAGTGACTATGCCCAGTCACAGCTGCCTAAACCAGTGGCACCAGCCTGCAAAAGCCAGTGTAAACCAGGTCTCTAACCAGTATATGTAGAAATATTGCAGGTTACCAACAGGAGGTGCAACAGTCCATACATGTTGGGAGATGCCACAGTCTCTCTCAGACTCTGGCCTTGCTTCATCTCACATGACCAAAAGCCTGTTAATTAAGGGTAAAACACAAGACACATTAGATATTTGGTTCTGTAAATGTTCATTGCCAGAAGTTAGACCATACGGGGTGTATGAGCAAAGGATAGAAATTGATTTCTATACTATTTTACAATTGGAGGTAAATTCCTAAAGGTAACAAAGACTGCAGAAAAAAAATATGGCCACTCTTTCTATTCACTGCCCACAGGACAGCCTACAGGCAAAGAATATACAGCCCAGTGTTTCAATGATGCATTTAAATGCAAATTAAAATAACTTTACAAAAAGGATTTAAAATGACATCCCCCTTGCAAAAATTTGAGAAGTTGTGGGGAGTGGCTGGCCTCCCAGACAAGTTTAAAAGATAAAATTTTCCTAAAGGTTTATTTCAAAGTAAAAAGAAATAGGATTATTCTAGTTTGCCCCTAAAATTTTTTGTAACAGTTGCCGGAAGGCCCACAGTAAAAGATAGGACAAGTTTGTCAAATGTAATTTAATAAGTAAAACCATGCTTATAAAACTACTTCCAGCCGGGCGCTGGTGGCTCACGCCTGTAATCCTAGCTACTCAGGAGGCTGAGATCTGAGGATCACGGTTCAAAGCCAGCCCGGGCAGGAAAGACCGTGAGACTCCTATCTCCAATAAACCACCAGAAAACCGGAAGTGGCTCTGTAGCTCAAGTGGTAGAGCGCTCGCCTTGAGCTGAAGAGCTGAGGGACAGCGCCCAGGCCCAGAGTTCAAGCCCCATGACCGACAAAAAAAAAAAAAAAAAAAAAAAAAAAACTACTTCCAATGACCATCTTTGTTGCTTTTAATTGGAGTAAAAGTGACTGTTTGTAAAAAAAAAAAAAAAAAAAAAAAAAAAACTCATTGATCTGCAGTTTGAAGCCAGTCCAGGCACAGGCAGACTAAAGTCCCTGTGAGATTGTCATCTCTAATCTGCCAACAGAGTGCTCAAAGCTGAGTTGTTTTGGAGTTTAAAGTGGCCAAGTGCTAGTCCTGAGCTGGAGAGCTGAGGGACAGCACTCAAACCCTGAGTTCAAGTCCAGCGACTGACCAAGGAAAGTGCCAAAGATGTATTTATCCCAACATAAGAAAGGCACTCCAGGGACCCTGACAATGTTAAAACATCCAGAGGCAATTACAAACAAATGTTTGGATGACAAAAGTGGTATCAGGTCCTGAGTTACTTGAGCTTGGTCCTCCAAAAAATTGATCAAGCCAGAAGGTCATAGAAAGATAAGTTTGTAAACATGCCTATCACCCATGTTGGTCTAACTGGGCAAAACTTTCCAGAGATCTGTGATAGTGGGTAATAAAAGCTAAGATTGTAGAATGTAAATCCCAAAACCCCTGTATCTCCTCAAAGTCCTAATTGGCAGTAACTTTTGAGCTGGTTAAATTCATCTGTTGAAAAGCTTGTAGAGCTGAGATTATGTTCCTATTGAGATCTGTCTAAAGGCCTACATAGGTAGGCATTCCTCTGCCAGACAGAAAATGCTTTTATAAACCAGGGTGTTAAACAGGCTATGCTGCTGTAGCCCAAGAAAAGGCCTGTACATTTGTTATAGGTTAAATGTTGTCTATAAGCCACTTTAAGCAGGCTACCCAGAGGCAGTGGGTCATAGAGTGCCAATCAGTCTCAGGTTAAAAGCATCTACTGGGCTTTCTTTTAAAAATCTCTGACAAGTAATTGTTAGTCAATTGTGAACAAGTTATAGGTAACCTCCATTTCATTGATCTCCTTGTTGCTTTAACTGGAAATAAAAAGAGCTTTTGTAAGAAAGTTCAAAGCCATCCTGGGCACACAAAAAAAAATCCTTCTAAAACTCCATCTCCCTACTAATCAGCACAGAACCAGGACTATCCAGCCAAAGGCTGAAAGTGGCATTGTGACTCTAAGTAGTAGAGCATTAGCCTGGAACAGAAGGACTCAGGGACAGTGCCCAGGCCTTGAGTCCAAACTGTAAATGCCAACCGGGACAAGCTATCCCAGGAATGGATGTTGAGACAATGGCCAGGACAAAGTCAGTCCTGACCATGGAAAACCATGGAAAAGAGTAAGAGATGCTACCCTAAATGGAGTCACTTTATGCTTTATGCATTGTTTCTGGCAAAACTGGGGCTTCAGCTTCCACCCCCACTACAAAGGCAGAGGAGGGGTCCCGCAGAGCAGTGGGGACCTCACAGATGAAGTCCTTCAGGGGAGGGGGCCTCACAGAAGAGGCTGCAAAAAGGGGTGTACCTCACTGGGAGGCCGCAGAAGTGAGAGTGCATTGTGGGGAGGCCACAGAAGTGAGAGTGCCTTGTGGGGGAGGCCGCAAAAGAGGGGAGGGCCTCACAGGGGAGACTGCAGAGGAGGGGAAACTGCAAAGGCACAGAGGAGGAGTTTAAACTTAAACTCATCCATACTTTTACCTTCAGTTACAAGGGAGAGGGAAAGAGGGAGAGGGAGAGGGAGAGAGGAAGAGAGGGAGAGAGGGAGAGAGAGAGAGCCAGAGCTATCTGCCCAAGCACTCACAGAAGTGGAGTTTTAAATTTGGGGCAAAATTTGATTGAAGGGCTCAGCAGCCCTCCAAGGCCCAGGTGACCTTAATGTAAAGAAATTTAGTGTCCTACCCATGGTAAGGGACCTGATTCCACGGGTCTATATTAGAGTGTTCTCCACAGTACAGGTTGGCTCCTAAAGGGGGTGGTGGCCTTGCCAGTGGAGAATGTCTTCATGTTTGTCCATTTGCATTCCTTGGGCCATGGAGGAGGGTTCCTTGGGCCAAGGTAGGCCCCTGGCACTTGGCTAAGGTTTGGCTCTGATGAGGGGAAGGGGGGCTCGGTAAGTCACAGAGGCCCAGGTGGCCTTACCACTGAGATATCAGAATCAGAAACCCAGACCTCAGATAAACTGGTCACTTACCCTGGAGTGGGATTTAATTAGCAGTGTTGGATAGGCTGGTAGAGCGCTCAGTCAGGAGAAAGTTACCTTTGTGATCCTCTGGTGACTGGCATATAGGATCTCAGGATGGGTCCCAGGGAAGCTGGTTGAACCTCCTTCCGAAGTGGAGGGAGGATCAAACCCACTGGGGAGCCCATCCCCACAGGGGCGACCAATGTAAGAGGATTAGAAAAAATCCATGCAAGGGGACCATGCAGAAGCAGGAAGGCAAAGGAGAAAGATTATTACAAGGTTTTTTAGAGGACCCATATTTCCCCCAAGAGGGAGCACATGACCTCCATCACTATCCTGGTAGCATGAGGATCTGAGGGAAAAGGAAGTGAGGTAGATGGGAGTCCAGGTGGGTCTGGGCAGAGAGAGGGAGGGGTCAGTTGTATGGAGGGAACTCCAGAAATGGGAGGGGGCCCAGGTGTAGGTGCTCATACTTCGA
Organism: Dipodomys merriami; assembly: GCF_024711535.1. Taxonomy (NCBI): domain Eukaryota; kingdom Metazoa; phylum Chordata; class Mammalia; order Rodentia; family Heteromyidae; genus Dipodomys; species Dipodomys merriami. The sequence continues at coordinate 11,280 of NW_027203397.1, read as the reverse complement.
GCTCATGAATCTACCTGATTCTGGGGCCTGGATGAGTTGCCTTGATCTCTTCTAAGTCATTTACCATATGAGGCTTTTCTGAACTCATACATCACTGCAAATTGCTAGCATTCCTCCCTAGCACATCACTCAATATATTTTTTCCATCATATATTTAAACATATTTATGTGTATACATTCTCTACCCTCCCCCAACCCCACACACAAAGGCATAGACCTTCAAAACAAAGCTTTTCTTTTTTTCCTTGCTACAGTGTCTAGAACCTAATAAACTCAATAGATACAAAAGAGTGAGCTGGGTACTAGTGTCACACATATTCAGGAAACTGAGATCTAGAATCACTTTTTCCATTTATTTCCCATTTTGATTAAAATTTAAGCATTAAAGGAACTTTTAAAGAGAATCAAGACTTCCTTTTTTCTGGAGGTTTCCTTCACTCCCTTTCACCTAGTCCAGCTCAACCTATGTCCCCCTGGGGGCTTTGGCATCCCAGAAAATCCACAGTCCCCCAGACCCCAGTTAAATTCAGAGAGAATCCAGCATTGCCTTTAGTCATGTGGTGGGCAGAGCAGAAAGCATCCACCACGTGTGCTACCCAACACCTCTAATCCACACCAGTGCCACTTCCATACTCCTAGCCACATGAGCAGCATTGTGTCACCGTCGCTTGCACTGGCATAGGCTTCCGTGGTCATCAGGACAGATGTCCTGAGAGTTATTTCATCTGCACAAGGTGCCATTTCCTGGGTCCAGGTATATTGCTGATCTGGGAAATCACTGGCATTGGAGCAAGCCAGGGCTGCTGCAACCGCACTGTAGGATGCATCTCTCTGCAGCAAAACCTGAGGCCCTTCCTTCCTAGACACAATGGAGATCCTAGAAAATTCCCTGCTTGTCCCTAGATGAGTCCATGAATATATCTACAGCCCTCATCTGTCAGAAATGAACAAAGAGTACAGAATTGTTCAAGTCATTTTCCTTCTTCACAGAAGGGTGCACTATCATCCTGGCCCCCCAGAGCGAGGCAGCACACCAAATGGGGGGATCCACTTGGTTTTCATCCCAACCTAGGAATGATATTATCCCTTCTCATGTTGCTAAGGAGTCAGGATCACATCTTTGTAAACAATCGGTTACCAGGGTAATAGGGTCATAGAAGGAAGACAAGTCATTCTAACCATCAGTGGACCATCCCTAGTCAGGAGGCAGTGTACTTTGGGAGGCTATTGCTCAAAAACAAACATCCTTTTTACCTGTTAATGAAACTGCAAATCCACTGCACCTCACCTTTGTCATTACAACAACAACAACAAAAAGAAAAAGAAAAGGGTGTTTTGGATTTTCTTGTCAGGACTGGCTTGAAACCACAATCCTCAGATTTCAACCTCCTGAGTAGTGCCAAGATTTTTTATGAGACAATTCTCTCAAATTAACCACCAAGAAAGAAGCAAAAAGGAATAAAGAAAAGTCCAGGACTTGAGCTGAGGCTCAACTGGAAGATAATGGACAGCACCCATGCCCTGATTTCAAACCTATGACCAGCACATCATGATCATCATGATCATCATGATCATCATCATCATCATCATCATCATCATCATCATCATCATCATCATCATGTGAATAAAAAGACTGTAAGAGCCTATTAAGAATATTAAAATTGAGGGCTGGGAAGGTGGCTCAGTGGTAGAGCTCTTGCCTTGCATGCATGAGGCCCTGGGTTTGATTCCTCAGCACCTTATATCAAAAAAGAAAAAAGCCGGAAGTGGCACTGTGGCTCAAGTGGTAGAGCACTAGCCTTGAGCTGAAGAGCTGAGGATAGCACCCAGGCCCAGAGTTCAAGCCCCATGACCAAACAAAAAAATATTAAAATTGAGTGAGCCAGGCACTTTTTGGTGGCTGACATGTAATGCCAGTTAGGAGCATGAAATCTCAGGATGGTGGTTAAAAGCCCACCTGGGCAGGAAATTCCATGAGGCTCTGATCTCCAACTAACCAGCAAAAATGCCAGAAGTAGAGCTGTGGTTCAAGTGGTAAAGCAACAGCCTTGAATGAAAAAGCAAAATAACAGTGACCAGGCCCAGATACATAGGGTAGGACTACTACTAAGTAATCAATTAAATACAAATACACAAATAAAAATCAGAGTGGAAGATGAGCACAAAAGCCAAGAGAATTGGTGGTTTACACCTGGAGCTCAAGCTACACAAAAGACAGAACTTGAAGATCTGGGTTCCAAGGCAACTGAGGCAGAAAAGTCCCTTAGGAATTTGTGAGTATGTATCAGGTGTGGGTCTTGAACCCAGGGGTTGAAATAGAATTTTTTTTTTCTTAAAGGTAGCATTCTACCACTTCCTTTCTTTGGGGGATGAAATGGAGATAAGTTTTATGGACTTACCTGCCTGGGCTTTCAACCCCAATCCTCAGATTTCAGGTGCTGATACAGTACTCTTATCTTCTATGAGATTTTTTATCTTCCATGAACTGCCAAAAAGTAAAAGAAGCCAGAAGTTGATCTGTGTGGCTCAAGCCACAGAGACTGCTTGCTTTGAGGGAAAATGAACAACAAAATCCCTCATACACAGTGGCCCTGCCCTGGTTTCAAACCCAGGAAGTGACCAGGCCCTATGTTCAAGCCCTAGGACCACCACCACCAGCAACAAAAGAATGACTCAGGGACAGGGACTAGGCCCTGAATACAAAGCCTAGAAACAGCATTAAAAATAAAAGAAAAACAAATTCAGAGACTGTGGCTAGGCTCCAGAGTTCAAGGTCTACAACCAGCACCAGGACGGACACACACACACACACACACACACACACACACACACACACACACACACACACGAAATGAACAATATAATAAGAAGGCAAAAGAAGAAGAGCGAAGTCAATGAAATATTTTTAAGTAGTGGCTCATGCCTATAATCCTAGCTACTGTGGAAGCTGAAATTTTAGGATTGTGGTTCATAATCAACCTGGGCAGGAAGCTCCATGACACTTGGTTTTATGTGTGCTAGTCCTGGGGCCTGAACTTGTGCTGTTTTGCACAAGACTAGAACTATTCTACTTCCAAGCTCTTGGTGATTAATTGGAGATGAGAGTCTCAACAACTTTCCTGCCCTGGCTGGCTTTGAACCACCATCCTCTGATTTTAGAGCCTGGCTAATGTCCCTGTCTTCCCATGAGAATCTTTCTTTTTTTGGGGTTGGTCATGGGGCTTGAACTCGGCCTGCACACTGTCCCTAAGCTCTTCAGCTCAAGGCTAGTGCTCTACCACTTGAGCCACAGGGCCACTTCTGGTTTTCTGGTGATTTAGTGGAGATAATTGTCTCATGGACTTTCCTTCCCAGTCTGGCTTTGAACTGCAATCCTCAGATCTCACCCTCCTGAGTAGTGGCTTACAGGCGTAAGCCACTGGCACTCAGCTTTTTTTTTCTTTTCTTTTTTCTGTTTTATGGGTTGTGGGGCCTGAACTCCAGCTCTGGATGGTGTCCCTTAGCTCTTCAGCTCAAGGCAAGCACTTTACCACTGAGCCACTTCCCAGCTCCTCCATAAGAAACTTATCCCTTATGAATCACCAAATTTGTTTTACAAAGCCAGATGTTGAAATGTGGCTTAAGTTTTAGGACATGGGAGAGACTCCAGCACAGTGACCTTGCCCTGATTTCAGGTTTAGGAACAGTCACCACTCCCTGTGTTCCAGCCCTAGGACCAGAACCAAATAAATAAATAACTCCCCCATTTTCACTGTATTTGATCCCATTTTCACTGTATTTGATGTTGGCGTAATTTGTGAAGGTGAAGGGAAAAAACAAATTGTTTAAATAGGGATACAGCTAGACCGATTGCAACAATGAGATGTATAAGAAATTATTTCAAAAAATGAACTTTACAACTTTTGCCTGGTGGGGGTGGTAGAGAACATTACATAAACAAAGCCATTCATGCAGCTGTTGCTCAAGCTGTTAAAGTATGCTAGCCTTGAGAACAAACAATACAAAAAATTCTTCATTCACAGTGGCCCTGCCCTGACTTCAAGCCTCAGGAGAGTGGCCATGTCATGAGTTGAAGCCCTAGCAACAAAAATGAAAATAAATAAATAAATAAAGCCAGAACTTTATCTGTGGCTCAAGCCATAGAGACTGCTAGTCTTGAGAAAGAAAAGGGAAAAACCTCAGACACAGTGGCTCTGCCCTGATTTTATGACTAGCAAAAGTTAAGGCCCTATGTTCAAGCCCTAGGACCAGCAATGAAGAAAAAAAAAATACAGCAACAACAAAAACTCTGCAAAAATGCCCAAGTCCTGAGTACAAGCCATAAGAGCATCACCTAAAATAAATGCAGAAAGAAAGAAAAATACATAAAGAGCCACAATTTGAACTGTCTTGAGGTGGGAAGCCTACTAGTCTTGAGAAAAAATTAGGAATAATGACCAGGCCTGGAGTTCAAGTACTATAACAAGCTCAAAAAAAAAAAAAAAATCTGTTGGGAGCCAAAAGGAGTCTCTCAACATGAAGATAGGCTTGACTATCTCACCAGAACATCTTGTGGCTGAGTTTACAGAACCACTCTCAGAAATCCGACGCTTTCATCCTGCCTTATGCAAATATCCTGCAGCTGCTAATGACCACCCTTTCACCCTGCCCTATGCAAACATCCTGCAGCTGCTATGGCCAATGAAAAAGCTTCCTTAATGGCCAATTTAAAAGCTTCCTTATTCCAAGCATATAAATACCCCAGTGTGAAAAATAAAAATTTGCAGCTTGATCAGAATCCCTGTCTTGCTGTCATTCTTCATGTCTCTTGTCCCTTCATTCCTCTCGTTTAGGTTCATCGCCCTCGTTGACGTCCTGCAGGTTGGGACAAAAATCCACAAAAAAAAAACCTTCAAAACAAAAACCTCAGAAAGAGTGGCCAGCCCTAATAATAAGCTAGATGACCCAAACTTACGAAAAAGAGAAAAAGAATAATAAATTAAGTGAAAAGAAGGACAAAAATATTAGAGCCAATTTAAGATTTTAAAAATATGGTTCACACCTATAATCCTACCTCCTCAAATAGCTGAAATCTGAGCATTTGTGGTTTGAATCCAGCCTGGGCAGGAAAGTAAATGAGAATTCTTTTCATTTATGCTACTCCTGGGCTAAAACTTGAGTTTTACTCAAGGCTAGAGCTCTACTGCTTCCTACCTGTTGCTGGTTAATTGGTGAAAAACGTCTCATTGATTTTCATGCCTAGGATGGCTTTGAACCTTGGCTCTCAACTTTCTTTTTTTTTTCTTTCTTTCTTTATTTTATTTTATTTATTTTTTTTTTGTGAACACACTGTACAGCGGTTTTACAATTACATGGGCAGGTTAATGCGTACATTTCTTATCAAGCATTGCAGCCTCCTCCTTTGTTTACACTACACATCCCTTCCCAGCCTCCCCACCCAACCGCCCACCCAATCCTCCCGGCTTTCCCCCCCACCAACATTGAAAAACTCGTTTTCGACATGACAACTTGTACTTCTCATTGTTGCAACAGGTCTACCTATATCCTTAAACGACTTGTTTTTCCCCATCTCCTACACAAGTTATAATGACATCAAATATAGTGAAAGCAGGGTTATACTGTGGGGGAGGGACATACAAAGCTACAAAGAGATAATCTTATAAATGCGTTAGAAACAAATGCATGAAAGGAAAAAAAACATTAAAATACATATCTAAGGATTCATTTTCATAACATCACATTATCTGACCTTTTCTGCTTGACTCATACATATACTAGATATTGCAAATAATGGAAACCATGGCACCTATGTTTCTTTTGGCCTGGCTTATTTCACTTAATATAATGTTTTCCACGTTTTTCCATTTCCTAACAAATGGGGCAATGTCATCTTTCTGATGGAGGCATAGAATTCCATTGTGTATATATACCACATTTTCTTGATCCATTCATTTACTGAGGGGCATCTGGGTTGGTTCCATATCTTAGCTATGGTAAATAATGCTGCAATAAACATAGTTGTGCTGTTGGCGTTAGTGTGGTCTTGTTTGTAAACATTTGGGTAAATGCCCAAAAATGGGATTGCTGGGTCATAGGGGAGCTCTATGTGAAGTCTTTTGAGGAACCTCCAAAGTGCTTTCCAAAGTGGTTGAACAAGTTTACATTCCCACCAACAATGAAGTAAGGTTCCCTTCTGTCCACATCCCCTCCAGCATCTGTTGTTGTTAGAGTTCTTGATTTTTGCCATTCTAACTGGAGTGAGGTGATATCTCAATGTTGTTTTGATTTGCATTTCTTTTATGGCTAGAGAGGCTGAGCATTTCTTCATGTGTCTATTGGCCATCCTTCTTTCTTCTTCAGAGAAGTTTCTCTTTAAGTCTTTAGCCTACTTGTTTATTGGGCAGTTTTTTCTTTGCAGATTTGTTGTTGGGGGATTTAATTTTTTGAGTTCTAAGTATATTTTAGATATGAGACCCTTGTCTGTTGTATGGCTAGTGAAGATCTTCTCCCAATTAGTGGGCTTTCTATTGATCTTGCTAGCTATGTCCTTTGCCATGCAAAAGATCTGCAACTTCATGCAATCCCATTTGTCCCACCTTTCTTTGATTTTTTGTGTTTCCGGGTCTCTATTCAGAAAATTTCGGCCTGAGCCGAGGAGACCTAGGGTTTCTCCTATTCCATCCTGTAATGTTTTCAAAGTGTCTGCTTTGACTTCGAGGTCTTTGATCCATTTGGAGTTGATTCTGGTGCAAGGTGATATATAAGGATCTAGCTTTAGTTTTCTACAAGTAGTTAACCAATTTTACCAGCACCATTTACTGAAGAGGCTGTCGTTCTTCCATTCTATTGTTTTAGCTCCCTTATCGAAGATTAGATGGCTATAGGTCTGTAGGTTCATTTCTGGGATTTCAATTCTATTCCATTGGTCCTGATGTCTGTTCTTATGCCAATACCAAGCTGTCTGGATAGTCATCTTGGCTTCCTGTAGTTCTTTTTTCCTTTCTGTCTTTTTTGACAGTTGTGGGGCTTGAACTCAGGACTTGTGTGCTGTCCCTGAGCCTCTTGTACTCAAGCCTTGTGCTCTACCATTTGTGCCATAGCGCCACTTCTGGGTTTTGAGTGGTTAATTGGACATAAGAGTCTCACAAGGACTTTTCTGTCTGGGCTGGCTTCCAACTGAGGTCCTCAGATCTCAGCCTGTTGAGTAGTTAGAGCCATAGAACACTTATCTCATATTTGTTAGGTATGAAAAAAAGAGATAGCCGAGTAAGAACAGCACCATGCACATGCTATTCAGGTAAGGGGTAGTTTTATTCAGTAGACCTGCTGGGACCAGGCAAGGTTGGCACTCCACATGGCTGGGAAAGGCCTTGGAATGAGAGAGAGCTGGGAAAGAGAGGAAAGAGAGAGGAAAGAGCTAGAAAAGAGCAGAGAGAGCAGAGAGAGTCTGGGCCTGGGCTAGGCCTTATCTAGGGTACGGGCAGAGAAAGGTGTGGACACATCAAATTCAGATATGACCTCAGTGGATGCAAATGTGACTTCTTCCAGGTGTCCCAGTTGCCTAGGTAACGCAGTTACTGGGTGGAGACTTTGCTGTGAGGAGTGTGGAGTCTGCTCGCCATCCAGGAGCAGACCTTACAATATTAACAAAAAAAAAAAAAAAGATGAGCTATGGCTCAAATTGTAAAACTTCCATCCCAGAGGGGGGAAAAAGCCCAACACCTCAAGAAGACTGGCAGGTCAAGCCCTAGTATCACCATAAAAAAATGAAAACCAGGGCTGGGAAGGTGGCTCAGTGGTAGAGTGCTTGCTTGCTTTGGATGCATGAGGCCCTGGTTCGACTTCTCAACATCACATAAGCAGAAAAAAAAGCTGGAAGTGGTGTTGTGGCTCAAATGGTAGAGGACCAGGAGCTGAAGTGCTGAGGGATAGCACCCAGGCCCAGAGTTCAAGCCCCGTGACCAGCCAAAATAAATAAATAAATAAAAGCCAAATACAAAGAAATAAAAACAACCACCAAAAATAAAAAGGAAGAGTTGTGCACTGGCTAAAGATGTAGTGCCTGCTAACTTGGGGGGAGGGGGGCGGAGGGGGAGAAAGCATGGACACTGGAGACTGGCCAGGCCACTTTGAAGCCCTGGGATTAACACAAAGAATAAAAACAACAACAAAAAGGCAGAAAGTGATCTTTGGCTCAAATAGACTATCAGCTTTAAATCAAAAACAAAAACTAAACAACACTGACCAGGCCCTGTGTTCAAGCCCTAGGTCCAGAACCAAAACATAAGAAAAACCTAGCCAGGTGCCAAAGGGTCACACCAGTAATCCTAGCTACTCATACTCAGGAGGCTGAGTTCTGTGGATCACAGTTTGATGCAAGGAAGGAAAGTCCGAGAAACATAATAGACTACTCAGAAAAAGCTGGAAGTGGTGCTGTGGCTGAAGTGGTAGAGTGTTAGCCTTGAGCAAAAGAAGCTCAGGGACAGGGCCCAGGCAGAAGAGTTCAAGCCCCAAGGTCAGCAAAAATGAACAAAGAAAAAAGAAAGTGAGTAATTAAGCTGTGGCTCAAGGTATGAAGCCTGCTAGCCTGGAGAAAAAAAAGTAAAAAATGTAAACAAAAATATTAAAAAATTATTCCCAGAACCACATGCTCCAGTGCACTTTTCCCTACACCCTTAGTTTGCAGACAACCAGGCCAATGCCCCTGCTATACCCTGTATCTCTATGCCAAAAATTTCAATTATTTGAAAACTGCCTTCCGAGAATTGCCACATAGGGACCACATTGAGAATTATTGACCTCAAAAATATTTATTAACATGATTTCTTTTATTCTTGTGATTTTTCTATGTCATTCTCATCATTACTTCCCTAGCACCTAGCAAATTACCTAGAATAAAAATATAGAGACATATCTGCTTATTGAACATCTACATGTATATTTGGGATAATAAGCTAGTTTATATGGGGTCAACAACACTGAGCATTTTTTACAATGAGCCTCATAGTTTGTAAAAAACAAAAACAAAAACAAAAACAAATAACACAATTTAACCCTCAAGAACTCTACATTTGCTAGTCAGCAGTCACTCATACCTCTCATCCTAGCTACTAAATGGAAGCAGGTGCTTGTGTTGTTAAAAATAGTAATGTTATAAAGGAAAAGCAGAGAATTATTATAGACTATAGGAGATCAAGTATACACAACTATATATAATTCATGATCATGTACTGGTATTAGTACTGGAGAAAAAAATGACAGGGACAGAATTGAGCCAATTGTCAAGACTGAAATATAGACAAAGATTAAGCAAAGTATGGCATTGTGATTAATTTACTGAAGCCGGTAACTACTGTGGCTATGTAATAATGGGACATTTTTATCCTGAGGAGAGCAAGATTAAAATATGTAGGAATAGAGGACTATGATATATACAAGTTAATCTCAAATGTATGTCCACAAAGAGAACATACACACAAATAAGTGATTAAGCGAATGAAGGAAAATGTTAACTATAGTGAATTTTCATAAAAAGCACATAAATACTGTTTATATTCTTTTTATGACTTTTCTTAAATTTGACCATTTTTAAACAATACTAGATTGAATAGTGAAGAGATGCACTTGAACTGCAGAAGATGAGTTCCCGAAGAGTGTTCTGAGAGGGTTTCATGGAGAAAGCAAACATTAGGGGATAAGAATAAAAGATCAAGTGTTAACATATGAAAAATTATGGAAATCCAAACATTCAGACTACAACAATAAAGTACCAAGAGTAAGAAGGTTCACAGACACAGAAAATAACTCAGGGCTACTGTGGGTTGAGGGAAGGCAAGAGGCATGAATGGTTTAATGGTCCAAAATTTTTGTCAAGGGTGATGGATATGTTTGGGATAAGATAAAGGTGATGGTTCTACAATACTGGAAATGTACTGAATGTCACTGAATTGTGGTTATAATAATAAATGTTATTACTATTTCCCTATAAAGAAAAACAATCATCCCATTTTAGAGGCTACTGTTTCCAGGAAACTCTCTGACATTATATACTCACAGGAAACCGTACTCTTTCTTTCTTACATTCAGTAGATTTTAAACATGTATTTCTTTATGTTTTTTTTTTCTTTTTGAGGTCAAACCCTGCTAGCACAGGCAGGCCTGGAACTTTCTGCTACTTTGTTGCTTGAGGAATGTCTTTCTTCTACCCAAGACATTCCATAACAAAATTTATTTTCTAATAACAACAACAACCAAAAAGATCAGTTATTAGGGTCCTTACCCTAGGACTTAGGAGCACACAGGACATCTTGATTATATCAGTTCCCTCTGTCCAGAGAGCATTGTGTGCCTGGGGCTTACTGGTTTACAGAATGTCTCCTGAGCCTGGGAAAGATAGGTATAAAAGGAAAAAGCATCCCATGTCCTGTGCATGAGCAGGCAATGGAATATATGTTGTATTAAATATTTCTCTGGATATAGAACCTCTCTGCCCACTCTGACCTTGGATATGAACATAGCTCACAAGTCATCAACAAAGAGAAAGGCTTTTGCTCTTACTTCCATATTGTAAATGGTTACTATCTCAGTTTTTATTCACTGAAGTGTCACAAATAAATGAATCACAATCACCAAGAAGTAATAACTTACCCTGGCCAGTTTGTCTGGTTTGCAGGAGATGTGTTGGGAAAAACATCTCTGTTATCTCTTCAGAAAAATCTTCATCCCCTGAAAAAAACAAAGTTTTACATGAAAAACATTCCAGAAAAACTGCTGAGGATCACAAGAAAGGTGAGAAGGAAGAGGAGTGAAGGCAGCAGAAGTATGCATAACAATTTAATGAGCATGGAATATGAGTGCTTATAGAATTTTTTCCTTTCCTTCTCAAGTTTTTATGATGCATTGTTATCATTATCCATTCTTTCACTATTAAACTTAAATGTCCAATTAAGACAAACATTTCTGAGACTTTTCTTCCACCACTGGTTAAGCTGAAGCTACAGGCGTTAGGGATAATAATAATCACTCGGCCTTCTGAGATTTCTGGGCAGACTTTGTGGCCTTGCCAGCTCCTGCAGACTTCTTGTCCACATCTTTGATGCCACACACAGCAACTGTCTCCTATCACAAACAGCAAGATGACCCAAAGGAGGATAGTCAGAGAAGCTCTCCACATACACAAGGCTTGCTGGAACCATATGAACCATGACAGCATCACTAGACTTCAGGAATTTAGGACTAGCTTCCAACTTCTTACAAGATCTCTGTTCAAGTTTCTCTTTC